>NW_028188958.1:822283-889556 GCF_054131305.1 Coturnix japonica | reverse complement strand
GGGGGGATATAGGGGACAATGGGGGATATGGGGGTAATGGGGGTGATGGGGTAATGGGGGTAATGGGGGGGTATGGGGGTAATGGGGGTAATGGGGGTAATGGGGGTAATGGGGTAATGGGGGTAATGGGGTAATGGGGGTAATGGGGGGTATGGGGGGTATGGGGGTAATGGGGGTAATGGGGGTAATGGGGTAATGGGGGTAATGGGGGTAATGGGGGTAATGGGGGGTAATGGGGGGTATGGGGGGTAATGGGGGTAATGGGGTAATGGGGTAATGGGGGTAATGGGGGTAATGGGGTAATGGGGTACTGGGGGTAATGGGGGATATGGGGGTAATGGGGGATATAGGGACAATGGGGGATATGGGGGTAATGGGGGTGATGGGGGTGATGGGGGTGATGGGGTAATGGGGGTATGGGGGGTAATGGGGGTAATGGAGGTAAATGGGGGTAATGGGGGTAATGGGGGGTAATGGGGGTAATGGGGGGTAATGGGGGTATGGGGGTAATGGGGTAATGGGGGTAATGGGGGTAATGGGGGATATAAAGGATATGGGGGGTATGGGGACATGGGGGACAATGGGGACTATGGGGGGCAATGGGGGACAATGGGGAATGTGGGGCGCAATGGAGGATGTGGGAATATATGGGGCTATGGGGGATGTGAGGGGATATGGGGTATATAGGGGCTGTGGGGGGTATGGGGACATGGGGACAATGCGGGCTATGTGGGGCTTTGTGGTTGTGGGGCGGGTTGTGGGGTTGGGTTTTGGTTGTGGGGTCACCCCGGGGGGGTTGTGGGGTGGGGCTGTGGGATGGGCAGTGGGGCGGGTTGGAGTTGTGGGGTCACCCCGGGGGGGTTGTGGGGTGGGGATACCATGGGGGGGTGTGGGGTGGGTTATGGGGCAGGTTGTGGGGCAGGTTGTGGTTGTAGGGCAGGTTGTGGGGAAGGTTGTGGTTATGGGGCAGGATGTGGGGCAGGTTGTGGTTATGGGGCAGGTTATGGGTCATGTTGTGGTCTCACCTTCAGCCACATTGACAGTGTATGGGCTGTGTGGGATCTGTGGGGCAGGTTGTGGGGCAGGTTGTGTTGTGGTTATAGGGCAGGTTGTGGGTCAGGTTATGGGTCAGGTTGTGGTTGTGGGGCAGGTTGCGGTTGTGGGGCAGGTTGCGGTTGTGGGGCAGGTTGCGGTTGTGGGGCAGGCTGAGGGTCAGGTTATGGGTCAGGTTGTGGTTATGGGGCAGGTTATGGGTCAGGCTTCAGTCCCACCTTCAGCCACATTGACGGTGTATGGGCTGTGTGGGATCTGTGGGGCAGGTTGTGGGGCAGGTTGTGGTTATGGGGCAGGTTATGGGTCAGGCTGTGGTTGTAGGGCAGGTTGTGGGGTCCCACCTTCAGCCACATTGATAGTGTACGGGCTGTGTGGGATCTGTGGGGCAGGTTATGGGGCAGGTTGTGGTTATGGGGCAGGTTATGGGGCAGGTTATGGGTCAGGTTTCAGCCCCACCTTCAGCCACATTAACAGTGTACGGGCTGTGTGGGATCTGTGGGGCAGGTTATGGGGCAGGTTGTGGTTATGGGGCAGGTTATGGGGCAGGTTATGGGTCAGGCTGTGGTTATGGGGCAGGTTGTGGTTATGGGGCAGGTTGTGGTGCAGGTTATGGGTCAGGCTGTGGTTGTGGGGCAGGTTGTGGTTATGGGGCAGGTTGTGGTTATGGGGCAGGTTGTGGTGCAGGTTATGGGCAGGTTGTGGTTATGGGGCAGGTTGTGGTGCAGGTTATGGGGCAGGCTGTGGTTGTGGGGCAGGTTATGGGGCAGGTTATGGGGTCTCACCTTCAGCCACATTGACAGTATATGGGCTGTGTGGGATCTGTGGGGCAGGTTATGGGGCAGGTTGTGGGGCAGGTTATGGGGCAGGCTGTGATTGTAGGGCAGGTTATGGGTCAGGTTATGGGGTCTCACCTTCAGCCACATTAACGGTGTACGGGCTGTGTGGGATCTGTGGGGCAGGTTGTGGGGCAGGTTGTGGTTATGGGGCAGGTTATGGGTCAGGCTTCAGTCCCACCTTCAGCCACATTGACAGTGTATGGGCTGTGTGGAATCTGTGGGGCAGGTTATGGGGCAGGCTGTGGTTATGGGCAGGCTGTGGTTGTAGGGCAGGTTATGGGGTCTCACCTTCAGCCACATTGACAGTGTACGGGCTGTGTGGGATCTGTGGGGCAGGTTATGGGGCAGGTTGTGGTTATGGGGCAGGTTATGGGGCAGGTTGTGGTTATGGGGCAGGTTGTGGTTATGGGGCAGGTTATGGGGCAGGTTGTGGTTATGGGGCAGGTTGTGGTTATGGGGCAGGTTGTGGTGTGGTTATGGGGCAGGTTATGGGTCAGGCTGTGGTTATGGGGCAGGTTGTGGGTCAGGCTGTGGTTATGGGTCAGGTTATGGGTCAGGTTTCAGTCCCACCTTCAGCCACATTAACGGTGTACGGGCTGTGTGGGATCTGTGGGGCAGGTTATGGGGCAGGCTGTGGTTATGGGCAGGTTGTGGTTATGGGGCAGGTTATGGGTCAGGTTGTGATTGTAGGGCAGGTTGTGGGGCAGGTTATGGGTCAGGCTGTGGTTATGGGGCAGGTTATGGGTCAGGTTATGGGTTCTCACCTTCAGCCACATTGACAGTATATGGGCTGTGTGGGATCTGTGGGGCAGGTTATGGGGCAGGTTGTGGTTATGGGGCAGGTTATGGGTCAGGTTATGGGGTCTCACCTTCAGCCACATTGACAGTATATGGGCTGTGTGGGATCTGTGGGGCAGGTTATGGGGCAGGTTGTGGTTATGGGGCAGGTTATGGGTCAGGTTATGGGGTCTCACCTTCAGCCACATTGACAGTATATGGGCTGTGTGGGATCTGTGGGGCAGGTTATGGGGCAGGTTGTGGTTATGGGGCAGGTTATGGGTCAGGTTATGGGGTCTCACCTTCAGCCACATTGACAGTATATGGGCTGTGTGGGATCTGTGGGGCAGGTTATGGGGCAGGTTGTGGTTATGGGGCAGGTATGGGGCAGGTTGTGGTTATGGGGCAGGTTATGGGTCAGGTTTCAGTCCCACCTTCAGCCACATTGACGGTGTACGGGCTGTGTGGGATCTGTGGGGCAGGTTATGGGCAGGCTGTGGTTATGGGGCAGGTTGTGGTGTGGTTATGGGGCAGGTTATGGGTCAGGCTGTGGTTATGGGGCAGGTTGTGGTTATGGGGCAGGTTATGGGGCAGGCTGTGGTTATGGGGCAGGTTATGGGGTCTCACCTTCAGCCACATTAACAGTATACGGGCTGTGTGGGATCTGTGTCCCCGCGAAGCTGACGTGCACTCGGTGCTGGCCGGGCGCTGTGGGTCGGTACGAGCAGCGGAACGTGGCATTGCCGCGATCCTCCAGCGTCACCTCCACCGTGTCACGGCGACCCAGCGGGTCCTCCAGAACCACGGCAACGTCACCGGAACCAGCGCCTGACGACAACGGGGGGATCAATGGGGGGCATCAATAGGGGTATTAATGGGGGTAACAATGGGGGTATCAATGGGAGTATCAATGGGGGTATCAATGGGAGTATCAATGGGGGTATCAATGGGGGTTATCAATGGGGATATTCAATGGGGGTATCAATGATGGCACCAATAGGGGCATCAATGGGGGTATCAATGGGGGTTATCAATGGGGGTTACCAATGGGGGGCATCACTGGGGATAACAATGGGGGTTATCAATGGGGGTATCAACGGGGGGTATCAATGGGGGTATCAAGGGGGGTTATCAATAGGGGTATAAATGATGGCACCAATAGGGGTATCAATGGGGGCACCAATAGGGGTATCAATGGGGGGTATCAATGGGGGGTATCAATGGGGGCACCAATAGGGGGATCAATAGGGGCACCAATGGGGGTATCAATAGGGGCACCAATGGGGGTATCAATAGGGGCACCAATAGGGGTATAAATGGGGGGTATCAATGGGGGGTATCAATAGGGGCACCAATAGGGGTATCAATGGGGGGTATCAATGGGGGTATCAATGGGGGTATCAATGGGGGTATCAATGGGGGGTATCAATAGGGGTATCAATGGGGGGTATCAATGGGGCACCAATAGGGGTATCAATGGGGGCACCAATAGGGGTATCAATGGGGTGTATCAATGGGGGGTATCAATGGGGGTATCAATGGGGGGTATCAATGGGGCACCAATAGGGGTATCAATGGGGGTATAAATGGGGGGTATCAATGGGGGCACCAATAGGGGTATCAATGGGGGCACCAATAGGGGTATCAGTGATGGCACCAATGGGGGTATCAATGATGGCACCAATAGGGGTATCAATGGGGGTATCAATGATGGCACCAATAGGGGTATCTATCAATGGGGTTATCAATGATGGCACCAATGGGGGTATCAATGGGGGTATCAATGATGGCACCAATAGGGGTATCAATGGGGGTATCAATGATGGCACCAATAGGGGTATCAATGGGGGTATCAATGATGGCACCAATAGGGGTATCAATGGGGGTATCAATGATGGCACCAATAGGGGTATCAATGGGGGTATCAATGATGGCACCAATAGGGGTATCAATGGGGGTATCAATGATGGCACCAATAGGGGTATCAATGGGGGTATCAATGATGGCACCAATAGGGGTATCAATGGGGGTATCAATGATGGCACCAATAGGGGTATCAATGGGGGTATCAATGATGGCACCAATAGGGGTATCAATGGGGGCACCAACAGGGGGCATCAGTGATGGCACCAATGGATGGCACTGAGGGTGTCACCAGCAATGGCACCAATGGGGGCACCAATGGATGATGCTAATAGGTGGCACCAGTGGTTGGCACCAGCAATGGCACCAATAGGGGGCACCAATAGGGGGCACCAATGGGGGGCACCAATGGATGGCAACAACAGCGGCGCCAAGGGGGGCACCAAGGGGAGGAGGAGGCATCAGTGATGGCACCAATGGGTGGCACCAATGGAAGCACCGGGACATGGCCCAGAACCACCCAGTGCCAGCACTGAGACACTGCTCTGGTGCCACCCAGTGTCACCCAGTGCCAGCACCGAGACACTGCCCTGATGTCACCGAGTGCCACCAGTGCCACCACCAGCATCACCCAGTGCCAGCACCAGTGTCCTCCATTGCCCCCATTGTCCCCCATCGCCCCCCATTGCCCCCATTGCCCCCCACTGTCCCCATTGCCCCCCACTGTCCCCATTGCCCCCCACTGTCCCCATTGCCCCCCATTGCCCCCCATTGTCCCCTATTGTCCCCATTGCCCCCATTGTTCCCATTGCCCCCCATTGTCCCCATTGTCCCCATTGCCCCCCATTGTCCCCATTGCCCCCCATTGCCCCCCATTGTCCCCATTGCCCCCCATTGTCCCCATTGCCCCCCATTGCCCCCCATTGCCCCCATTGTCCCCATTGCCCCCATTGCCCCCCATTGTCCCCAATGTCCCCCAGTGTCCCCCAGTGTCCCCCATTGTCCCCATTGCCCCCATTGCCCCCCATTGTCCCCATTGTCCCCCATTGCCCCCCATTGCCCCCACTGCCCCCATCGCCCCCCATTGGCCACATTGTCCCCCATTGCCCCCCATTGTCCCCCACTGTCTCCATTGCCCCCATTGCCCCCAATGGCCCCCAGTGTCCCCCATTGCCCTCCATTGCCCCCAGTGCCCCCCATCGTCCCCAATGTCCCCCAGTGTCCCCCATTGCCCTCCATTGCCCCCCATTGCCCCCCAGTGTCCCCCCTTGTCCCCCATTGTCCCCCATTGTCCCCCATTGCCCCATAGCAGTCCCCATTGCCCCCCATTGCCCCATAGCTGCCCCCCACTGCCCCCCATTGCTCACATTGTCCCCCATTGCCCCCCATTGTCCCCAATGTCCCCCAGTGTCCCCCATTGCCCTCCATTGCCCCCCATTGCCCCCCATTGCCCCCATTGTCCCCCATTGTCCCCAATGTCCCCCAGTGTCCCCCAGTGTCCCCCATTGTCCCCATTGCCCCCCATTGTCCCCATTGCCCCCATTGCCCCCCATTGTCCCCAATGTCCCCCAGTGTCCCCCATTGCCCTCCATTGCCCCCCATTGCCCCCCAGTGTCCCCCCTTGTCCCCCATTGTCCCCCATTGTCCCCCATTGCCCCATAGCAGTCCCCATTGCCCCCCATTGCCCCATAGCTGCCCCCCATTGCCCCCCATTGCCCCATAGCAGCCCCCCATTGCCCCCCAACGCCCCCTATTGCCCCCATTGTCCCCATTGCCCCCCATTACCCCCCTTTTTCCCCCCATGGCCCCCATTGCCCCATAGCAGCCCCCATTGCCCCATAGCAGCCTCCATTGCCCCCCATTACTCCCATTGCCCCCCAATGCCCCCCATTACTCCCATTGCCCCCCAATGCCCCCCATTGCCCCATAGCAGCCCCCATTGCCCCATAGCTGCCCCCCAACGCCCCCCATTGCCCCCATTGCCCCATAGCAGCCCCCCATCGCCCCCCATTGCCCCATAGCAGCCCCCATTGCCCACATTGTCCCCCATAGCAGCCCCCCACTGTCCCCATTGCCCCCATAGCCCCATAGCAGCCCTCATTGCCCCCCATTGTCCCCCATTGTCCCCATTGCCCCCATTGCCCCCCATTGTCCCCAATGTCCCCCAGTGTCCCCCATTGCCCTCCATTGCCCCCCATTGCCCCCCAGTGTCCCCCCTTGTCCCCCATTGTCCCCCATTGTCCCCCATTGCCCCATAGCAGTCCCCATTGCCCCCCATTGCCCCATAGCTGCCCCCCATTGCCCCCCATTGCCCCATAGCAGCCCCCCATTGCCCCCCAACGCCCCCTATTGCCCCCATTGTCCCCATTGCCCCCCATTACCCCCCTTTTTCCCCCCATGGCCCCCATTGCCCCATAGCAGCCCCCATTGCCCCATAGCAGCCTCCATTGCCCCCCATTACTCCCATTGCCCCCCAATGCCCCCCATTACTCCCATTGCCCCCCAATGCCCCCCATTGCCCCATAGCAGCCCCCATTGCCCCATAGCTGCCCCCCAACGCCCCCCATTGCCCCCATTGCCCCATAGCAGCCCCCCATCGCCCCCCATTGCCCCATAGCAGCCCCCATTGCCCACATTGTCCCCCATAGCAGCCCCCCACTGTCCCCATTGCCCCCATAGCCCCATAGCAGCCCCCACCTGCGGTGTAGATGTCGAAGTAGGTCGGTTTATTGGCCACGTTTCCGCTGGGTTCGATGCCGGGGCCTCGTGCCGACACTTTGCCGGCGTCGCCGAGCGCCATCCCCACCTGAACCGCAAACGGGCTGCCCGGAATGTTCTGACCGCCAAACAGAACCGTCACCTGCAGAACCGAACGTCAGCACTCACCGCCATGGGGCAAAACAGGGGGCAGAGGGGGGACGGCAGGGGGATGGGGGGGACACGGTAAGGGGTCACGACAAGGGGGGGGACACAGACAGCAGGGGACGGCACGGAGATGGTGGGGGGACACGACAAGGGGAAACGGCACGGGGGGGACACGGCACGGGGATGGTGGGGACACAGCAGGGGGACACAGTAAGGGGACAGTGGAGGGACACAACAAGGGGACACGACATGGGGGGACACGGAGATGGTAGGGGTACACAGCAGGGGGACACGGTAAAGGGACATGGCACAAGGATGGTGGGGACACAGCAGGGGGACACGGTCAGGGGACACGAGAAGGGGGGACACGACAAGGGGGGACAGCACGGAGATACAGCAGGGGGATGGAAGGGAGGGGGACAGCATGGAGATGGTGGGGACACAGTAGGTGGACACGGTCAGGGGACACGACAAGGGGGGACAGCACGGAGATACAGCAGGGGGATGGTGGGGAGGGGGACACGGCATGGAGATGGTGGGGACACAGCAGGGGGACACAGTAAGGGGACAGTGGAGGGACACAACAAGGGGACACGACATGGGGGGGACATGGAAAGCAGGGGGACAGCACGGAGATGGTAGGGGTACACAGCAGGGGGACACGGTAAGGAGACACGGCACAAGGATGGTGGGGACACAGCAGGGGGACACAGTAAGGGGACACAACAATGGGGGACATGGACAGCAGGGGGACAGCACGGAGATACAGCAGGGGGATGGTGGGGAGGGGGACAGCAAGGAGATGGTGGGGGGACACAGCATGGGGACACGGTCAGGGGACACGACAAGGGGGGACAGCACGGAGATACAGCAGGGGGACGGCAGGGGGGGACACGGCATGGAGATGGTGGGGACACAGCAGGGGGACACAGTAAGGGGACAGTGGAGGGACACAACAAGGGGACACGACATGGGGGGGACACAGACAGCAGGGGGACAGCACGGAGATGGTAGGGGTACACAGCAGGGGGACACGGTAAGGAAACATGGCACAAGGATGGTGGGGACACAGCAGGGGGACACGGTAAGGGGACACGGCACAAGGATGGTGGGGACACAGCAGGGGGACACGGTACGGGGACACAGCAATGGGGGACACGACAAGGGGGGACAGCACGGAGATACAGCAGGGGGATGGAAGGGAGGGGACAGCACGGAGATGGTGGGGGGACACAGCAAGGGGAGACAGTAAGGGAATGGTGGGGACACAGCAGGGGGACACAGTAAGGGGACATGACAAGGGGGGGTCACGGCATGGAGATGGTGGGGACACAGCAGGGGGACACAGTAAGGGGACAGTGGAGGGACACAACAAGGGGACACGACATGGGGGGGACATGGAAAGCAGGGGGACAGCACGGAGATGGTAGGGGTACACAGCAGGGGGACACGGTAAGGGGACACGGCACAAGGATGGTGGGGACACAGCAGGGGGACACGGTAAGGGGACACAACAATGGGGGACACGACAAGGGGGGACAGCACGGAGATACAGCAGGGGGATGGAAGGGAGGGAACAGCAAGGAGATGGTGGGGGGACACAGCAGGGGGACACGGTAAGGGGACATGAGAAGGGGACACGGCACGGGGGGGACAGCACGGAGATACAGCAGGGGGACAGCACGGAGATGGTGGGGGGACACAGCACGGGGACACGGTAAGGGGATGGCATGGGGACAGCAGAGGAACACGGCAAGGGGACACGACATAGGGGGGGAGCGGGGGGGGACAGTGACACGTAGGGACACTGCAGTGAAACAATGACACATGTGGGGACAACGCAGTGACACGGTGACAGTGTGGGTCACATTGTTGTCACCCACCTTGTGCAGCCCGGCCACCTTGGGGACGTAGGTGACAGAGAACGTCCGCTTCTCGTCCTTATTGGCCACCACCTGCGCCTGGGGGGGCAGCGGGTCAGAAGGGAACCCATGGGAACCAATGGGAATCAATGGGAACCAATGGGAATCAATGGAAACCCATGGGAATCAACAGGAATTCATGGGAACCCATGGGAATCAATGGGAACCCATGGGAACCCATGGGAACCAATGGGAACCCATGGGAACCAATGGGAACCCATGGGAACCCAATGGGAACCCAATGGGAACCCATGGGAACCAGTGGGAATCAATGGGAATCAATGGGAACCAATGGGAACTCAATGGGAACTCAATGGGAACTCAATGGGAACTCAATGGGGATCAATGGGAACCCATGGGAACCAAAGGGAACCCAATGGGAACCCATGGGAATCAATGGGAACCAATAGGAACCCGATAGGAACCAATGGGAATCAATGGGAACCAATGGGAACCCATGGGAACCCAATGGAAATCAATGGGAACCCAATGGGAATCAATGGGAACCCAATGGGAATCAATGGGAACCCAATGGGAATCAATGGGAACCCAATAGGAACCAATGGGAATCAATGGGAACCCATGGGAACCCATGGGAACCCATGAGAATCAATGGGAACCCATGGGAACTAACAGGAACCAATGGGAACCCATGGGAACCAGTTGCTACTCAATGGGACCCAATTGGGCCCCACTGTGACCTCCCAGGACCCAACAGGACCCACTGGTACTCAATGGGACCCAACTGGTCCCCATTGTGACCCCCCAGAACCCAAAAAGACCCTCTGGGGCTCAATGGGACCAAACAGAACCCACCAGGTCACCACTGTGACTTTCCAGGACCCCAAAGGGCCCATGTTACTCAATGGGACCCAACTGGACCCCACTGTGATGCCCCAGGACCCCAAAGGGCCCACTGGTACTCAATAGGACCCAACTGGACCCCATTGTGACCCCAAAGGGCCCATTGCTACTCAGTGGGACCCAATTGGGCCCCACTGTGACCCCCCAGTACCTAACAGGACACAACTGTGACTCCCCAGGACCCAACAGAACCCACTGGTACTCAATAGGACCAACTAGACCCCACTGTGACCTCCCAGGACCCAAAAAGACCCTCTGGGGCTCAATGGGACCAAACAGAACCCACCAGGTCACCACTGTGACCCCTCAGGACCCAACAGGACCCACTGGTACTCAATGGGACCCAACAGGACCCAACAGGACCCACTGGTACTCAATGGGACCCAACAGGACCCGACAGGACCCACTGGTACTCAATGGGACCCAACAGGACCCACTGGTACTCAATGGGACCCAACAGGACCCACTGGTACTCAATGGGACCCAACTGGACCCAACAGGACCCACTGGTACTCAATGGGACCCCCCAGGACCCACTGGTACTCAATGGGACCCAACTGGACCCACTGGTACTCAATGGGACCCAACAGGACCCAACAGGACCCACTGGTACTCAATGGGACCCAACAGGACCCGACAGGACCCACTGGTACTCAATGGGACCCAACAGGACCCACTGGTACTCAATGGGACCCAACAGGACCCAACAGGACCCACTGGTACTCAATGGGGCCCAACAGGACCCACTGGTACTCAATGGGATCCAACAGGACCCACTCGTACTCAATGGGACCCAACAGGACCCGACAGGACCCACTGGTACTCAATGGGACCCAACAGGACCCACTGGTACTCAGTGGGACCCAACCAGACCCCACTGTGACCCCCCAGGACCCAACAGGACCCACTGGTACTCAATGGGACCACCCAGGACCCGCTGTGCCCCCCCCCATGTTGTGGTGTTGGTGCCGTACCTCCTCGGTGTGTCCCTCGGGGTCCTGGATATAAACCAGCACCTCCCCAGTCCCGGCCTCCAGCGTCTCCACCGTGAATCGCGCCGGCTGCAGCACCGTGTTCCCCTGCGGCTCCAGCCCTGCACACAGCAACAGCACCACTCGGATCACCCTGCCAGGACCTGCCCGGCCAGCCCTGAACACAGCCCTGAACACAGCCCTGAACACAGCCCTGCCAGGACCTGCCCGGCCAGCCCTGAACACAGCACTGAACACAGCCCTGAACACAGCCCTGCCAGGACCTGCCGTGTCATTACTGAACACAGCCCTGAACACAGCCCTGAACACAGCTCTGAACACAGCTCTGAACACAGCCCTGCTATTGCCCTGCCAGGACCTGCTGGGCCAACCCTGAACACAGCCCTGAACACAGCCCTGAACACAGCCCTGTTATTGCCCTGCCAGGACCTGCTGTGTCACCACTAAACACAGCCCTGCTATCACCCTGCCAGGACCTGCCGTGTCATTACTGAACACAGCCCTGAACACAGCCCTGCCAGGACCTGCCCGGCCAGCCCTGAACACAGCACTGAACACAGCCCTGAACACAGCCCTGCTATTGCCCTGCCAGGACCTGCTGTGTCACCACTGAACACAGCCCTGAACACAGCCCTGCTATCACCCTGCCAGGACCTGCTGTGTAACCCCTGAACACAACCCTGAACACAGCCCTGCCAGGACCTGCCGTGTCATTACTGAACACAGCTCTGAACACAGCCCTGCTATCGTCCTGCCAGGACCTGCTGTGTCACCACTGAACACAGCCCTGCTATTGTCCTGCCAGGACCTGCCAGGCCAGCCCTGAACACAGCCCTACCAGGACCTGCTGTGTCACCCCTGAACACTGCCCTGATATCGCCCTGCCAGGACCTGCCATATCACCCCTGAACACAGCCCTGAACACAGCCCTGCTAATGCCCTGCCAGGACCTGCCGTGTCACCACTGAACACAGCCCTGAACACAGCCCTGCTATTGTCCTGCCAGGACCTGCCGTGTCACCACTGAACACAGCCCTGCTATCACCCTGCCAGGACCTGCCACACCAGCATCAGACACTTCCTGTGTCCCCCCATCCCCCCACCCCCAATGAGCCCCATGTTCCCAAAGAACCCAATGCCCCCATTACCCCCTATTGCCCCCAATACCCCTATTGCCCCCAATGCCCCCTATTGCCCCCAATGCCCCCTATTGCCCCCAATACCCCCTATTGCCCCCAATACCCCTATTGCCCCCAATGCCCCCTATTGCCCCCAATGCCCCCTATTGCCCCCAATACCCCTATTGCCCCCAATACCCCCTATTGCCCCCAATACCCCTATTGCCCCCAATACCCCCTATTGCCCCCAATGCCCCCTATTGCCCCCAATACCCCCTATTGCCCCCAATACCCCTATTGCCCCCAATGCCCCCTATTGCCCCCAATGCCCCCTATTGCCCCCAATACCCCCTATTGCCCCCAATACCCCCAATCCCCAATGCCCCCATGTTCCCCCCAATGTCCCCCCAATGTCCCCCCATATCCCCCCCAATCCCAGTGCCCACAATGTCCCCCCCGCCCCCACATCCCCCCTCATCCCCACTGCCCCCTAATACCCCCCAGTGCCCCCCACTGCTCCCCCAATGACCCCAGTGCCCCCCACCCACAATACCCCCATTGCCCCCAATTGCCCTCGTTGTCCCCTGCTGCCCCCCACATCCCCCCTAATCTCTACTGCCCCCCATGTCCCCCCATCCCCCCATGTCCCCACTGCACCCCCCATCCCCCCTCAACCCCAATGTCCCCCCATCTCACCCCATCCCCACTGCCCCCCTCAATCCCCCCCAGTAAATACCCCCTGGTGCCCAACAAGAAATACCCCCTAATAAATAAATGCCCTCAATCTGTGCCCCCCAATAGATCAGTGCTCCCCAATGGATCAATGCCCCCCAAAGGATCAATCAATGCACCCAATGTGTGCCCCCCAATGGATCAATCAATGCCCCCCAATGGATCAGTGCCCCCCAATGGATCAATACCCTTAATGTGTGCCCCCCAAAGGATCAATCAATGCACTCAATGTGTGCCCCCCAATAGATCAATGCCCCCCAGTGGATCAATCAATGCCCCCCAGTAGATCAGTGCTCCCCAATGGATCAATGCCCCCCAACGGATCAATCAATGCCCCCCAATAGATCAATCAATGCCCCCAGTGTGTGCCCCCCAATGGATCAATCAATGCCCCCCAGTAGATCAGTGCTCCCCAATGGATCAATGCCCCCCAAAGGATCAATCAATGCACCCAATGTGTGCCCCCCAATAAATCAATCAATGCCCCCTAATGGATCAGTGCCCCCCAATGGATCAATCAATGCCCCCCAATGGATCAATGCCCCCCACTACATCAGTCAATGCCCCCAATATATCAATGCCCCCCAATAGATCAATGACCCCAGTAGATCTATGTCCCCCAGTGGATCAATACCCCCCAGTGGATCAATGCCCCTCAATGTGTGCCCTCCAATGGATCAATTCCCCCCAATGTGTCAATTAATGCCCCCCAGTGGGTCAGTGCCCCCAATGTGTGCCCCCCAAAGGATCAATCAATGCACTCAATGTGTGCCCCCCAATAGATCAATGCCCCCCAGTGGATCAATCAATGCCCCCCAGTAGATCAGTGCCCCCCAATGGATCAATGCCCCCCAGTGGATCAATCAATGCCCCCAATGTGTGCCCCCCCAATGGATCAATCAATGCCCCCCAGTGGATCAATCAATGCCCCCCAATGGATCAATGCCCCCAATAAATCAATGCCCCCCAATGGATCAATGCCCCCCAATAAATCAATGCCCCCAATAAATCAATGCCCCCCAATGGATCAATGCCCCCCAATGGATCAGTGCCCCCCCAATGGATCTGGGCCCCCCAATGGATCTGGGCCCCCCAATGTGTGCCCCCCAATGGATCAATCAATGCCCCCCAGTGGATCAATCAATGCCCCCCAGTGGATCAATGCCCCCAATAAATCAATGCCCCCCAATGTATCAATACCCCCAATGGCTCAATGCCCCCATACCGGGCCCATAGGCGCGGACGCGGTCAGGTCGCAGCGTGGGGGCCCTGATGGGGGCGCCAGGTTTGAGTTTGGCCTTGGGGAACTGCGACAGGTACGTCATCACCGAGTGCTCGTCCACGTTGGGGTCCGCGATCTCCTCCGGGGCGATCACCTGCAAACACAGCGCCGTCACACACAGCAACAGCACAACAACACAACAGCAACGGCAACACAACAGCACAACAACACAACAACGCAACAGCACAACAACGCAACAGCAACGGCAACACAACAACGCAACAGCACAACAACACAACAGCAACGGCAACACAACAACGCAACAGCACAACGGCAACACAACAACGTAACAACGCAACAATGGCAACACAACAACGCAACAGCACAACAACACAACAGCAACTGCAACACAACAACGCAACAACACAGCAACGCAACAGCACAGCAACGCAACAGCACAGCAACGCAACAGCGCAACAACGCAACAGCGCAACAACGCAACAGCGCAACAACGCAACAGCGCAACAGCGCAACAGCGCAACAGCGCAACAACTGCAACACAACAACACAACAGCAACGGCAACGCAACAGCACAACAACGCAACAGCACAACAACGCAACAGCACAACAATGCAACAGCACAACAACGCAACAGCACAACAACGCAACAGCACAACAACGCAACAGCACAACAACGCAACAGCACAACAGCACAACAGCACAACAACGCAACAGCACAACAGCGCAACAGCACAACAGCACAACAGCGCAACAGCGCAACAGCGCAACAACGCAACAGCACAACAACGCAACAGCACAACAACGCAACAGCACAACAACGCAACAGCACAACAACGCAACAATGGCAACACAACGTCACAACGCAGCAACACAACGTCACAACGCAGCAACACAACAACGGCAACACAACCCAACAGCAAAAAACACCCAACAACAACAGCACAACAACAACACAACAACGCAACAACAACCACCCAACAACAGCACAATACAACGGCACAACAACGGCAACACAACCACGCAACAACAACCTCACAACAAGCACACAACAGCAACAACCCAACAACAACACAACCACACAACACAACAACCACATAACCACACAACCACACAACAACCCAACAACAGCGCAACAGCACAACAGCAACACAAAAGCAACAACACAATAGCAAACCAACCACACAACAACCCAACCACACAACCACAACCCAACAGCAATAACAACCCAAAACCACAACACCTCATCCCCAAAACAACAACCCAACAGCAACACAACCACACAACAACCCAAAAACATCAACCCAACAACACAACCACACAACACAACCACACAACACAACCACACAACAAACCACACAACAAACCACACAACAACCAAACCACCCAACCACAACAACCACACCCAACTACACAACAACCACAAAAACCACACAACAACAGCCACCCAACAACCCAACAGCAACAACAACCAAACAACAACCTAAAAGCAACAACCAAACAACAACAACTTAACAGCAACAACCACCCAACAGCAACAACCACCCAACAGCAACAACCACCCAACAGCAACCACCCAACAGCAACCACCCAACAGCAACCACCCAACAGCAACCACCCAACAACCCAACAGCAACAACAACCCAGCAACAACCACCCAACAACAATAAAACCCTAAAGCAACAACCCAACAGCAACAACCACCCAATAACAACCACACCTCAACCACCCAACAACAGCAACCAAACAACAGCAACCCAACAACAACAACAACCCAACAACAACCCAACAACAACAACCCAACAACAACCCAACAACAACCCAACAACAACCCAACAACAACCCAACAACAACCCAACAACAACAACCCAACAACCCAAGAACAACCCAACAACCCAAGAACAACCCCACAGCTACAACAACCACACAACCCAACAGCAACAACACAACAGCAACAACAACACAACAGCAACAACCACACAACAACCCAACACCCCGACAACCTAACAACAACAACCACACAACATCCCAACAACCCAACAACAACCAAACAGCAACAACCCAACAACGACCCAACAATAGCAACCCAACAACAACTACCCAACAACCCAACAACAACCCAACAACCACCACCCAACAACCACCCAACAACAACAAGAACCCAACAGCAACAACAACCCAGCAACAACCCAACAACTACCCAACAGCAACACAACAGCAATAACAACCCAACAACAACCCAACAACCAACCAACAACCACCCAACAACCACCACCCAACAACCACCACCCAACAACCACCACCCAACAACAGCAACCCAACAACAACTACCCAACAACCCAACAACCACCCAACAACAATCACCCAACAACAATCACCCAACAACAACCACCCAACAACCACCCAACAACAAGCACCCAACAGCAACAACCCATCAGCAACCCAACAACAACCCAACAGCAACAACAAGCCAACAACAACCCAGCAACAACCACCCAACAACAACCACCCAACAACAACCACTCAACAACAACCACCCAACAACAACCACCCAACAACAACAAGCCAACAGCAACAACCCAGCAACAACCACCCAACAAAAACCCAACAACCACCACCCAACAACAACCAGCCAACAACAACCCAACAGCAACAACCCAACAGCAACCACCCAACAACCACCCTATAACAACACCCCAACAACAACCACCACACAACAACCCAACAACAACCCAACAACAACCACCCAAAAACAACCCAACAGCAACAACTACCCAACAACAACCCAACATCAACCCAACAGCAATAACAACCCAACAACAACCCAACAACCACCCGACAACAACCACCCGACAACAACCACCCGACAACAACCACCCGACAACAACCACCCGACAACAACCACCCGATAACAACCACCCAACAACCACCCAACAGCAACAACGCAACAGCAACCATCCTACAACAACCCAACAACAACCCAACAACAATAACCCAACAACAACCCAACAACAACAAACCAACAACAACCCAACAACAACAACCCAACAGCAACAACCCAACAGCAACCCAACAGCAACAACCCAACAACAAGCCAATCACCCAACAACGACCCAACAAAAGCAACCCAACAACTATCCAACAACCCAACAACCACCATCCAACAACCACCCAACAGCAACAACCCAACAACAACCACCCAACAACAACCACCCAACAACAACCAACCAACAACAACCACCCTATAACAACCCAACAACCACCCAACAACCACCCAGCAGCCCAACAGCAATAACAACCCAACAACAACCCGACAACAACCACCCGACAACAACCACCCGACAACAACCACCCGACAACAACCCAACAACAACAACATCCCAGCAACAACCCAACAACAAACCAACAACAACCACCCAACAGCAACAACCCAACAACCACTCAACAACAACCCAACCAACCAACAACCACCCAACAACAGCAACCCAACAAAAGCAACCCAACAACCCAACAGCAACAACCCAACAGCAACAACCCAACAACCCAACAACAACCACCCAACAACCCAACAGCAATAACAACCCAACAACAACCCAACAACCAACCAACAACCACCCAACAACCACAACCCAACAACCACCCAATAGCAACAACTACCCAACAACCACCCAACAACAGCAACCCAACAACTACCCAACAACAACCACCCAACAGCAACAACAACCCAACAGCAACAACAACCCAACAGCAACAACAACCCAACAGCAACAACAAGCCAACAGCAACCCAGCAACAACCACCCAACAACCACCCAACAACCACCCAACAAGCCAACAGCAACAACTACCCAAAAACCACCCAACAAAAACCCAACAACCACCACCCAACAACAACCAGCCAACAACAACCCAACAGCAACCACCCAACAACCACCACACAACAACAACCCAACAACAAGCCAACAGCAACAACTACCCAACAACCCAACAACAACCACCCAACAACCCAACAGCAATAACAACCCAACAACAACAACCCAACAACCACCCGACAACAACCACCCGACAACAACCACCCGACAACAACCACCCGACAACAACCACCCGACAACAACCACCCAACAACAACCACCCAACAACAACCACCCAACAACAACGCAACAGCAACCATCCAACAACAACCCAACAACAACAACCCAACAGCAACAACCCAACAGCAACAACCCAACAGCAACCCAACAACCTCCAAACAGCAACAATCAAACAGCAACAACAACCAAACAGCAACAACAACCAAACAGCAACAACCCAAAAACAACCACCCAACAACGACCCAACAACAGCAACCCAACAACTACCCAACAACCCAACAACCACCACCCAACAACCACCATCCAACAACCACCCAACAGCAACAACCCAACAACCCAACAACAACCACCCAACAACAACCACCCTATAACAACCACCCTATAACAACCACCCTATAACAACAACCCAACAACCACCCAACAACCCAACAGCAATAACAACCCAACAACAACCCAACAACAACCACCCGACAACAACCACCCGACAACAACCCAACAGCAACAACATCCCAGCAACAACCCAACAACAAACCAACAACAACCACCCAACAGCAACAACAACCCAACAACCACCCAACAACCAAACAGCAACAACCCAACAACAACCCAACCACCTAACAACCACCCAACAACAGCAACCCAACAACCCAACAGCAACAACCCAACAGCAACAACCCAACAGCAACAACCCAACAGCAACAACCCAACAACCCAACAACAACCACCCAACAACCCAACAGCAATAACAACCCAACAGCAATAACAACCCAACAACCACCCAACAACCACCCAACAACCACCCAACAACAACCACCCAACAGCAACAACCACCGACCAACAACCACCCAACAACCCTACAACAACCCAACAGAACAATCCAACAGCAACAACAACCCAACAACCACCCAACAACAACCCAACAGCAACAACAACCCAACAACCACCCAACAAGCCAACAGCAACAACAACCCAACAACAACAACCCGACAACAACCACCCAACAACAACCACCCGACAACAACCCAACAGCAACAACAACCCAACAGCAACAACAACCCAACAGCAACAACAACCCAACAGCAACCCAACAGCAACAGTAACCCAACAACAACCCAGCAACAACCACCCAACATCCCAACAGCAACCCAACAGCAACAACCACCCAACAACAGCAACCCAACAACAGCAACTCAACAACCCAACAGCAACAACCCAACAGCAACAACAACCCAACAACCACCCAACGACCCAACAACAACAACCACCCAACAACCCAACAGCAATAACAACCCAACAACCACCCAACAACCACCCAACAACAACAACCACCCAACAGCAACAACAGCAACCCTACAACCACCCAACAACAACAACCCAACAGAACAACCCAACAACAACCACCCAACAACCACCCAACAACCCAACAGCAACAAGCCGACAACAACCACCCGACAACAACCACCCGACAACAACCACCCGACAACAACCCGACAACAACCCGACAACAACCCGACAACAACCCAACAGCAACAACCCAACAGCAAATACAACCCAACAACAACCCAACAACCACCACCCAACAACCACCCAACAACAACCACCCAGCAACCCAACAGCAATAACAACCCGACAACCACCCAACAACAACCACCCAGCAACCCAACAGCAATAACAACCCGACAACAACCCAACAACAACCACCCAACAACAACCACCCGACAACAACGCAACAGCAACAACGCAACAGCAACAACGCAACAGCAACAACGCAACAGCAACCACCCAACAACAAGAACCCAACAGCAACAACATCCCAGCAACAACCCAACAACAACAAACCAACAACCACCCAACAGCAACAACAACCCAACAACAGCAACCCAACAGCAACAACAACCCAACAGCAACAACAACCCAACAGCAACAACAACCCAACAGCAACAACAACAACAACCACCCAACAGCAATAACAACCCAACAACAACAACCCAACAACAAGCCAACAACCACCCAACAACAACCACCCAACAACCACCCAACAGCAACCCAACAACAACTACCCAACAACAACCCCACAGCAACCCAACCACCCAACAACCACCCAACAACAACCCAACAGCAACAACAACCAAACAGCAACAACCCAACAGCAACCCAACCACCCAACAACTACCCAACAACAGCAACCCAACAACAGCAACCCAACCACCCAACAACCACCCAACAGCAACCCAACAGCAACCCAACAACAACCCCCCGACAACAACCCCCCGACAACAACCACCCGACAACAACCACCCGACAACAACCACCACCCGATAACAACCACCCAACAACAACCCAACATCAACAACAACCCAACATCAACCCCACAGCAACAACAACCACACAACAACCCAACAGCAACAACAACCCAACAGCAACAACCACACAACAACCCTACACCCCAACAACCTAACAACAACCACACAACAACAACCCAACAACAACCCAACCACACAATAACAACCCTACTACAACCCAACAACAATCCAACAACAATACAACAACAACACAACCACACAACAACAACCCACTAACAACAATAGTAACAACAGCATCAACAGCAACAACAGCAACACCAACACAGCAAAACAGCAACACAACAACACAACAACGGCAACATAACCACACAACAACACAACAACAACACAACAACAGTACAACAACCCAACAATCCAACAACAACACAACCACACAACAACAACCCAACAACACAACAGCAACAACCCAACAGCAACAACCGCCCAACAACAACAACCACCCAACAACAGCAACCCAACAACAACCACCCAACAGCAACCACCCAACAACAACCACCCAACAGCAACCACCCAACAGCAACCACCCAACAGCAACCACCCAACAGCAACCACCCAACAACCCAACAGCAACCACCCAACAACAACAACCACAAAACAACAACAACCACCCAACAACAACAACCACCCAACAACCACACAACAACCACCACCCAACAACAATCACCCAACAACAACCCAACAACCCAACAGCAATAACAACCCAACAACAACCCAACAACCACCCAACAGCAACAACAACCACTGAACAACAACCACCGAACAACCACCACTGAACAACCCAACAACAGCAACCCAACAACAACCCAATACCAACCCAACAGAACAATCCAACAGCAACAACAACCAGCCAACAACCCAACAACAACAACCACCCAAGAACCCAACAGCAATAAGAACCCAACAACAACAACCAACCACCCAACAACAACAACCCAACAACCACCCAACAACAACCACCCAACAACAACCCAACAGCAACCCCACAGCGACAACAACCACACAACAACCCAACAGCAACAACAACACAACAACCCAACACCCCAACAACCTAACAACAACAACCACACAACAACCCAACAACAACCACACAACATCCCAACAACAACCCAACCACACAATAACAACCCTACTACAACAACAACCCAACAACAACAATACAAAAACAACCACACAACAACAACCCAATCACACAATAACAACCCAACAACAACAACCCAACAACAACACAACCACACAACAACCCACTAACAACAACAATAGTAACAACAGCATCAACAGCAACACCAACACAGCAAAACAGCAACACAACAACACAACAACGGCAACATAACCACACAACAACCCAACAACAACACAACAACAGTACAACAACCCAACAACAACCCAACAACACAACAGCTACAACCCAACAGCAACAACAGCCCAACAGCAACAACAGCCCAACAGCAACAACAGCCCAACAGCAACAACCACAACACAACCACACAACAACAACACAACCACACAACTACACCACCAAACAACAGCTACAACCCAACAGCAACAACAACCAGCCAACAACCCAACAACAACAACCACCCAAGAACCCAACAGCAATAAGAACCCAACAACAACAACCAACCACCCAACAACAACAACCCAACCACCCAACAACAACCACCCAACAACAACCCAACAGCAACAACAACCCAACAGCAACAACAACCCAACAGCAGCAACAACCCAACAGCAGCAACAACCCAACAGCAGCAACACACCAACACACCAACACACACCGACACACCGACACACACCGACACACACCGACACACACCAACACACACCGACACACACCGACACACCAACACACACCGACACACCGACACACTGACACACCGACACACTGACACACCGACACACTGACACACACCGACACACACCGACACACACTGACACACACCGACACACACTGACACACCGACACACTGACACACCGACACACACCGACACACACCGACACACCGACACACACCGACACACCGACACACACCGACACAGCGACACACACCGACACAGCGACACACACCGACACACCGACACACACCGACACACCGACACACACCGACACACACTGACACACACCGACACACACCGACACACACCGACACACCGACACACACCGACACACCGACACACACCGACACACCGACACACCGACACACCAACACAACACACCGACACACCGACACACCAACACACCGACACACCAACACAACACACCGACACACCGACACACACCAACACACCGACACATCGACACATACCAACACACACCAACACACCGACACATCGACACACACCAACACACACCAACACACCAACACAACACACCGACACACACCGACACACCAACACACCGACACACACCAACACACCGACACACACCAACACACCGACACACACCAACACACCGACACACCGACACACCAACACACCGACACACCAACACACCGACACACCAACACAACACACCGACACACACCAACACACCGACACACACCAACACACCGACACATTGACACACACCAACACACACCAACACACCGACACACCGACACACCCCGACACACCCCGACACACCCCGACACACCCCGACACACCCCGACACACCCCGACACACCCCGACACACCGACACACTGACACACCGACACACTGACACACCGACACACCAAGACACACCGACACACCGACACACCGACACACACCGACACACACCGACACACTGACACACCGACACACTGACACACTGACACACCGACACACTGACACACTGACACACCAACACACCGACACACACCGACACACCGACACACCGACACACACTGACACACCGACACACACTGACACACCGACACACACCAACACACATCGACACACCGACACACCAACACACCAACACAACACACCGACACACACCGACACACCAACACACCGACACACACCAACACACCGACACACCGACACACACCAACACACCGACACACCGACACACCAACACACACACACACCAACACACACACCGACACAACACACCGACACAACACACCGACACAACACACCGACACACCGACACACCGACACACCGCCTGTCACTCTGACGGACACACCGACACACCGACACACCGACACACCGACACACCGCCTGTCACACTGACGGACACACCGACACACCAACACACACCGACACACACCAACACACCAACACACCGCCTGTCACACTGACGGACACACCGACAGCCCCCCCCATCCCACCTGCGGGACCCCCAGCCAGTCGTCCGCCTGCTGCATGGCCTCACGCGCGTTCTGCACCGGCTGCGATGGATCCCAGCTCTGCCAGTCGGGGCACAGCCCTGAGGGAAACAGACACACAGTGAGACCCACAGCGACCCATAGAGACACAGTGAGACCCACAGCAACCCACAGAGACCCATAGCGACACAGTGAGACCCACAGCGACACACTGAGACCCACAGCGACCCATAGCGACACACTGAGACCCATAGCGACACACTGAGACCCATAGCGACACACTGAGACCCATAGTGACCCACAGAGACCCATAGAGACACAGTGAGACCCACAGCGACCCATAGAGACCCATAGCGACACAGTGAGACCCACAGCGACACACTGAGACCCATAGCAACCCACAGCGACCCATAGAGACACACTGAGACCCACAGCAACCACCCCATGCAGACCCCATAACCACCCCATAACCCCCCCCAGCCCCATACCTGGAGCACAGTTGTCCACAAGCGCCCCAATCACATTGTCCCTATCTCCATCACCCCGTAACCGCCCCATGGAGACCCCATGCAGACCCCATAACCACCCCATGCAGACCCCATAACCCCATACCAGGAGCACAGTTGTCCACGAGCGCCCCAAGTGTGCAGTCCACATCCCCATCACCCCATAACCACCCCATAACCACCCCATGCAGACCCCATAACCACCCCATAACCACCCCATAACCACCCTACAGATCCCATAACCACCCCATAGCCCCATAACCACCCTATAACCTCCCCATAACCCCCCCATAGCCCCCTACCCGGAGCACAGTTGTCCACGAGCGCCCCGAGCGTGCAGTCCACATCCCCATCACCCCATAACCGCCCCATAACCACCCCATAACCACCCCAACACCACCCCATAACCCCATAGCTGCCCCATAGCTGCCTACCAGGAGCACAGTTGTCCACGAGCGCCCCGAGCGCTCTCCCGTCGTTCCAGTCGCGGCTGAAGTTGGTGATTCGCAGCTGTGGGACGCGCAGCTGAACCCACCCCAAGAGCCGCTGCTTGGGGGTCTGCTGCCGAGCCCCCTCCTCCTCCTCCTCCCACATGGGCAGCGAGATGGAGTAGTGCAGGATCAGCGTCCACACCAGGCCCAGGATCAGCTTCAGGTTCCCGTCCACTATGGCCTTGCTGTCTGTGGGGTGGGATATAGGGCCAGAGAGTCACTTATGGGGTCACAGCATCACTTATGGGGTCAGTATGGGGCTGGTGCAGGATAAGGGCCCACACCAGGCCCAGGATCAGCTTCAGGTTCCCGTCCACTATGGCCTTGCTGTCTGTGGGGCACATATGGGGTCAGTTATGGGGCTAGAGGGGCAAAGCCTCAGTTATAGGGTCACTTATGGGGTCAGTATGGAGCTGGTGTAGCATAAGGGCCCACACCAGGCCCAGGATCAGCTTCAGGTTCCCGTCCACTATGGCCTTGCTGTCTGTGGGGTGGGATATGGGGTTGGTTATGGGGTTAGAAGGGCAGGGTGTCACTTATGGGGTCAGAGCTGTGCCTATGGGGTCAGTATGGGGCTGGTGCAGGATCAGCGCCCACACCAGGCCCAGGATCAGCTTCAGGTTCCCGTCCACGATGGCCTTGCTGTCTGTGGGGCACATATGGGGTCAGAGCATCACTTATGGGGTCACAGCATCACTTATGGGGTCAGTATGGGGCTGGTGCAGGATCAGCGCCCACACCAGGCCCAGGGTCAGCTTCAGGTTCCCATCCACTATGGCCTTGCTGTCTGTGGGGTGGGATATAGGGCCAGAGAGTCACTTATGGGGTCAGTTATGGGGTTAGAGGGTCAGAGCTGTGCCTATGGGGTCAGTATGGGGCTGGTGCAGGATCAGCATCCACACCAGGCCCAGGATCAGCTTCAGGTTCCCATCCACTATGGCCTTGCTGTCTGTGGGGCACATATGGGGTCAGTTATGGGGCTGGAGGGGCAGAGCCTCAGTTATAGGGTCACTTATGGGGTCAGTATGGGGCTGGTGCAGGATCAGTGCCCACACCAGGCCCAGGATCAGCTTCAGGTTCCCGTCCACTATGGCCTTGCTGTCTGTGGGGTGGGATATAGGGTCAGAGCATCACTTATGGGGTCAGAGCATCACTTATGGGGTCAGTATGGGGCTGGTGCAGGATCAGTGCCCACACCAGGCCCAGCATCAGCTTCAGGTTCCCGTCCACTATGGCCTTGCTGTCTGTGGGGTGGGATATAGGGCCAGAGAGTCACTTATGGGGTCAGAGAGTCATTTATGGGGTCAGAGCATCACTTATGGGGTCAGAGCATCACTTATGGGGTCAGAGCATCACTTATGGGGTCAGTATGGGGCTGGTGCAGGATCAGCGTCCACACCAGGCCCAGGATCAGCTTCAGGTTCCCGTCCACTATGGCCTTGCTGTCTATGGGGTGGGATATGGGGTTGGTTATGGGGCTGGAGGGGCAGAGCCTCAGTTATAGGGTCAGCATGGAGCTGGTGCAGGATCAGTGCCCACACCAGGCCCAGGATCAGCTTCAGGTTCCCGTCCACTATGGCCTTGCTGTCTGTGGGGTGGGATATGGGGTCAGCTATGGGGCTGGAGGGGCAGAGCCTCAGTTATAGGGTCAGAGTGGTGCCTATGGGGTCAGTATGGGGCTGGTGCAGGATCAGCGTCCACACCAGGCCCAGGATCAGCTTCAGGTTCCCATCCACTATGGCCTTGCTGTCTGTGGGGTGGGATATAGGGCCAGAGAGTCATTTATGGGGTCAGAGAGTCATTTATGGGGTCAGAGAGTCATTTATGGGGACAGTATGGGGCTGGTGCAGGATCAGTGCCCACACCAGGCCCAGGATCAGCTTCAGGTTCCCGTCCACTATGGCCTTGCTGTCTGTGGGGTGGGATATGGGGTCAGAGAGTCACTTATGGGGTCAGAGCATCACTTATGGGGTCAGAGCATCACTTATGGGGTCAGAGCATCACTATACCCCATATCCCATCACCTACCAATGGACACCAGTTTGATCCTCTCCCTCTCCAGGAACTCCAACACCACCCCATAGACACCCCATAGCACAGCACACACACCCCATAGCACACCCTATAGCCACCCACACCCCATATCACACCTACCAATGGACACCAGTTTGATCCTCTCCCTCTCCAGGAACCCCATAGACACCCCATAGCACAGCACACACCCCATATCACACCCCATAGCCCATCACGTACCGATGGACACCAGTTTGATCCTCTCCCTCTCGAATAACCCCATAGACACCCCATAGCACAGCACACACACCCCATAGACCCCCCATAGACCCCCATAGCCCATCACGTACCAATGGACACCAGTTTGATCCTCTCCCTCTCCAGGAACTCCATAGACACCCCATAGCACAGCACACACACCCCATAGCACAGCACACACACCCCATAGCACAGCACACACACCCCATAGCACACCCCATAGACCCCCCATATCACACCCCATATCACACCCCATAGACCCCCCATATCACACCCCATATCACACCCCATAGACCCCCCATATCACACCTACCAATGGACACCAGTTTGATCCTCTCCCTCTCCAGGAACCCCATAGACACCCCATAGACACCCCATAGCACAGCACACACACCCCATAGCCACCCCATATCACACCCCATATCCCATCACCTACCAATGGACACCAGTTTGATCCTCTCCCTCTCCAGGAACTCCAACACCACCCCATAGACCCCCCATATCACACCCCATATCACACCTACCGATGGACACCAGTTTGATCCTCTCCCTCTCGAATAACCCCATAGACACCCCATAGCACAGCACACACACCCCATATCACACCCCATATCCCATCACCTACCAATGGACACCAGTTTGATCCTCTCCCTCTCCAGAAACCTCATAGACACCCCATAGCACAGCACACTGCACACACACCCCATAGCACACCGCATATCACACCCCATATCCCATCACTTACCAATGGACACCGGTTTGATCCTCTCCCTCTCCAGGAACTCCAACACCACCCCATAGACACCCCATAGCACACCCTATAGCCACCCACACCCCATAGACCCCCATAGCCCATCACCTACCAATAGACACCAGTTTGATCCTCTCCAGGAACTCCATAGACATCCCATAGCACAGCACACACCCCATAGACACCCTATAGCCACCCACACCCCATAGCACAGCACACACACCCCATAGCACACCCTATAGCCACCCACACCCCATAGCCCAGCACACACACCCCATAGACACCCCATATCACACCCCATATCCCATCACGTACCAATGGACACCAGTTTGATCCTCTCCCTCTCCAGGAACTCCAGCACCACCCCATAGACACCCCATAGCACAGCACACACACCCCATAGCACACCCTATAGCCACACACACCCCATATCACACCCCATATCACACCCCATATCACACCTACCAATGGACACCAGTTTGATCCTCTCCCTCTCGAATAATCCCATAGACACCCCATAGCACAGCACACACACCCCATAGACCCCCCATATCCCATCACGTACCAATGGACACCAGTTTGATCCTCTCCCTCTCCAGGAACTCCAGCGCCACCGAGACGTTCTCGAGCTTCATCTGCCTGAAGTTGGGCCTGGGGTGATGTTTGCGGCCCATCTTCTTCTGGCTCAGCACCTCGAGCAGCGCGATGAGCCGCAGCCCGTCGCCCAGGTCGCGCTGCAGGTCGGCGATGCTCTTGTTGACGCACTTGAGGTGCTCGTTGCACCAGCGCGTGAACGTGTTCTGCTGGATCTTCTTCCACGGCGCATCCTCCGCCAGCTCCTTCTCGGCCGCCGGCAGCTCCTCCGCCTCCTCCGACAGCGCCGCGTCCTCGTAGCACGACGAGTTCATGGCCGACAGCGGGGGATCTATGGGGATATGGGGGGTCTATGGGGATATGGGGGGTCTATGGGGATATGGGGGGTCTATGGGGATATGGGGGATCTATGGGTGGATTTGGGGGATCTATGGGGATATGGGGGGTCGATGGGGATATGGGGGGTCGATAGGGATATGGGGGATCTATGGGGATATGGGGGGATCTATGGGGATATGGGGGATCTATGGGGATATGGGGGATCTATGGGGATATGGGGGGTCTATGGGTGGATTTGGGGGATCTATGGGGATATGGGGGGTCTATGGGGATATGGGGGGTCAATGGGGATATGGGGGATCTATGGGGATATGGGGGATCTATGGGGATATGGGGGATCTATGGGGATATGGGGGGTCGATGGGTGGATTTGGGGGATCTATGGGGATATGGGGGGTCGATGGGGATATGGGGGGTCTATGGGTGGATTTGGGGGGTCTATGGGGATATGGGGGATCTATGGGGATATGGGGGGTCTATGGGGATATGGGGGGTCGATGGGGATATGGGGGATCTATGGGGATATGGGGGATCGATGGGGATATGGGGGATCTATGGGGATATGGGGGGTCAATGGGGATATGGGGGGTCAATGGGGATATGGGGGGTCGATGGGGATATGGGGGGTCGATGGGGATATGGGGGGTCGATGGGGATATGGGGGGGTCTATGGGTGGATTTGGGGGGGTCTATGGGTGGATTTGGGGGATCTATGGGGATATGGGGGGTCTATGGGGATATGGGGGGTCGATGGGGATATGGGGGATCTATGGGGATATGGGGGGTCTATGGGGATATGGGGGGTCTATGGGGATATGGGGGGTCTATGGGGATATGGGGGATCTATGGGGATATGGGGGGTCGATGGGGATATGGGGGGTCGATGGGGATATGGGGGATCTATGGGGATATGGGGGGTCGATGGGGATATGGGGGATCTATGGGGGTATGGGGGATCTATGGGGGTATGGGGGATCTATGGGGATATGGGGGATCTATGGGGATATGGGGGGTCGATGGGGATATGGGGGATCTATGGGTGGATTTGGGGGATCTATGGGGATATGGGGGGTCTATGGGTGGATTTGGGGGATCTATGGGGATATGGGGGGTCTATGGGGATATGGGGGATCTATGGGGATATGGGGGGTCGATGGGGATATGGGGGATCTATGGGGATATGGGGGGTCTATGGGGATATGGGGGGTCTATGGGGATATGGGGGATCTATGGGGGTCCCTGGGGGGTTTTCAGGTCTATGAGGGGCTTTGGGGTCTATAGGGGGCCTTGGGGCTCTATGGGTGGCCCTGGGGGGCTTTGGGGTTTATGGGGTCCTTGGGGCTCTATAGGGGGCTTTGGGGGCTCTATGGGTGGCCTTGGGGATCTGGGGGTTCTATGGGGGTCCTTTGGGGGCTTTGGGGTCTATAGGGGGCCTTGGGGTCCTGGGGGCTCTATGGGTGGCTTTGGGGCTCTATGGGTGGCCCTGGGGGCTTTGGGGTCTATGGGGTCCTTGGGGCTCTATAGGGGGCTTTGGGGACTCTATGAGTGGCTCTATGGGTGGTTTTGGGGGATGGGAGGCTCTGTGGGTGGCTTTGGGGGCTCTATGGGTGGCCTTGGGTATCTGGGGGTTCTATGGGGGTCCTTGGGGGGCTTTGGGGTCTATAGGGGGCCTTGGGGTCTACGGGTGGCCCTGAGTGGCCTTGGGGCTCTATAAATGGCCTTGGGGCTCTATGGGGGGACTTGGAGGCCTGGGGACTCTATGGGGGGCCTTGGGGTCCTGGGGGCTCTATGGGTGGCTTTGGGGGATGGGAGGTTCTATGGGTGGCTTTGGGGACTCTATGGGGGTCTATGGGGGGTTTTGGGGTCCTTGGGGCTCTATGGGGGGCCTTGGGGGCTCTATGGGTGGCCCTGGGGGCTTTGGGCTCTATGGGGGTCCTTGGGGGGTTTCGGATCTATGAGGAGCTTTAGGGTCTATAGGGAGCCTTGGGGCTCTATGGGTGGCCCTGGGGGCTTTGGGGTCTATGGGGGTCCTTGGGGGGGTTTCAGGTCTATGAGGGGCTTTAGGGTCTATAGGGGGCTTTGGGGCTCTATGGGTGGCCCTGGGGCTCTATGGGTAGCCCTGGGGGCTTTGGGGTCTATGGGGATCCTTGGGGGGGTTTCAGGTCTATGAGGGGCTTTGGGGTCTATAGGGGGCCTTGGGGCTCTATGGGTGGCCCTGGGGGCTTTGGGGTCTATGGGTGTCTTTGGGGGATGGGAGGCTCTATGGGTGTCTTTGGGGGATGGGAGGCTCTATGGGTGGCTTTGGGGGCTCTATGGGGGTCTATGGGGGGTTTTGGGGTCCTTGGGGCTCTATGGGGAGCCTTGGAGAATGAGGGCTCTATGGGGGGGCCTTGGGGGGTCTATGGGTGGATTTGGGGGATCTATGGGGGGCTTTAGGGGGATTTGGGGTCCTTGGGGCTCTATAGGGGTCTTTGGGGGCTCTGTGGATGGCTCTATGGGTGGCTTTGGGGACTCTATGGGGGTCTATGGGGGGTTTTGGGGTCCTTGGGGCTCTATGGGGAGCCTTGGAGAATGAGGGCTCTATGGGGGGCCTTGGGGGCTCTATGGGTGGCTTTGGGGCCCTGGGGGTACTAAAGGGGTCCTTGGGGGGTTTTCGGATCTATGAGGGGCTTTAGGGTCTATAGGGGGCCTTGGGGCTCTATGGGTGGCCCTGGGGGCTTTGGGGTCTATGGGGTCCTTGGAGCTCTATAGGGGGCTTTGGGGACTCTATGGGTGGCTCTATGGGCGGTTTTGGGGGATGGGAGGCTCTGTGGGTGGCTTTAGGAGCTCTATGGGGGTCTATGGGGGGTTTTGGGGTCCTTGGGGCTCTATGGGGAGCCTTGTAGAATGAGGGCTCTATGGGGGGGCCTTGGCGGTTCTATGGGTGGCCTTGGGGATCTGGGGGTTCTGTGGGGGTCCTTGTGGGGCTTTGGGGTCTATGGGGGGCCCTGAGTGGCCTTGGGGCTCTATAAATGGCCTTGGGGCTCTATGGGGGAATTTGGAGGCCTGGGGACTCTATGGGGGGCCTTCGGGTCCTGGGGGCTCTATGGGTGGCTTTGGGGGATGGGAGGTTCTATGGGTGGCTTTAGGAGCTCTATGGGGGTCTATGGGGGGTTTTGGGGTCCTTGGGGCTCTATGGGGAGCCTTGGAGAATGAGGGCTCTATGGGGGGCCTTGGGGGCTCTATGGGGGGCTTTGGGGCCCTGGGGGTTCTATGGGGGTCCTTGGGGGCCTTTGGGGTCTATGGGTGGCTTTGGCGTCTATAGGGGGCTTTGGGGCTCTATAAATGGCCTTGGGGCTCTATGGGGGGATTTGGAGGCCTGGGGACTCTATGGGGGCCTTGGGGTCTTGGGGGCTCTAAGGGTGGCTTTGGGGCTCTATGAGTGGCCCTGGGGGGCTTTGGGTTCTATGGGTATCTTTGGGGGATGGGAGGTTCTATGGGTGGCTTTGGGGGCTCTATGGGGGTTTTGGGGTCCTTGGGGCTCTATGGGGGGCCTTGGGGTCTTGGGGGTTCTATGGAAGTCCTTGGGGGGCTTTGGGGTCTATGGGTGGCTTTGGGGCTCTATGGGGGGATTTGGGTGGCCTTGGGGCTCTATAGGTGGCCCTGGGGGCTCTATGGGTGGATTTGGGGGCTCTATAGGGGGCCCTGGGGGGCTTTGGGGTCTATGGGGGGCCTTGGGGCTCTATGGGTGGCCTTGGGGGATGGGAGGCTCTATGGGTGGCTTTGGGGGCTCTATGGGGGGCTTTGGGGTCTATGGGTGGCCTTGGGGCCCTGGGAGGATCTATGGGTGGCCTTGGGGTCTATGGGTGGCTTTGGGGTCCTGGGGGCTCTATGGGTGGCTTTGGGGGCTCTATGGGGGGCTTTGGGGTCCTTGGGGGCCTGGGAGGATGTATGGGTGGCCTTGGGGGCTCTATGGGTGGCTTTGGGGGCTCTATGGGGGCTCTATGGGGGGCCTTGGGAGCCTGGGGGCTCTATGGGTGGCTCTATGGGTGGTCTTAGGGTCCTGGGGGCTCTATGGGAGGCTTTGTGGGCTCTATGGGTCACCTTGGGGTACCTTTGCTGGCCTTGGAGGTTCTGCAGGTCCTGGTGGCCCTGGGGGCTCTTGAGTTGGTCTCTGGTGGCTCTGCAGGTGTCTTTGGTGGCGTTTATGGCTCTCAAGTTGGTCTTCAGTGCCTTTAATGCCTTTGGTGGCTCTATAGGTGGCTCTGGTGGCTCTAGATTTGCCTTTGGTGGCTCTATAGGTGCCTTTGGTGTCTCTCCCAGTGCCTTTGGTGTCTCTCCCGGTGCCTTTGGTGTCTCTCCCGGTGCCTTTGGTGGCTCTATAGGTGCCTCTGGTGTCTCTCCCGGTGCCTTTAGTTGCCTTTACGTCTCTCTTTTGGTCTTTGGTTCCTTTAATGGCCTTGCAGTTGCTCTTTGGTGGCCGTGGGGGCTTCAATGACTCCGCAGTGACTCCGCAGTTGTCTCGGGGGCTTTGGGGGCTGTTTGGGGTCTCTGGGGGCTGTTTTGGGGTCTCTGGGGGCTGTTCTGTCCCTGTTGTCCCTTATCGGGCAGCTCTATGGCCCCGGCGGCGGCTCCGGGTGACCTTGGTGGCCGCAAAGATGGGCACTGGAGCCGCTACGAGGCGGCGCTATGGGGTGCCGCTATGGGGCGGTGCGATGGGGGTGCCGCTATGGGGCGGTGCGATGGGGCGCCGCTATGGGGCGGTGCGATGGGGGTGCCGCTATGGGGTGCCACTATGGGGTGCCGCTATGGGGCGGGGCTACGGGGCGGCGCTGTGGGGTGCCGCTGTGGGGTCCCGCTATGGGGCGGTGCTATGGGGTGCCGCTATGGGGTCCCACTATGGGGTTGCCGCTATGGGGTGCCGCTATGGGGTCCCGCTGTGGGATGCCGCTATGGGGCTGTGCTGTGGGGTCCCGCTATGGGGTGCCGCTATGGGGTCCCGCTATGGGGTCCCGCTATGGGGTCCCGCTGTGGGGCTGTGCTGTGGGGTCCCGCTATGGGGTCCCGCTATGGGGCGGTGCTATAGGGTCCCGCTGTGGGGTGCCGCTATGGGGTCCCGCTATGGGGTGCCGCTGTGGGGTGCCGCTGTGGGGCGGCCCTATGGGGTGCCGCTGTGGGGTGCCGCTATGGGGTCCCGCTGTGGGGTGCCGCTATGGGGTGCCGCTATGGGGCGCTACGGCCGAATCCCGGAGCCGTCGGCCAACGCCCGCGGGGGGCGGGGGGCAGCGAGGGGGGGTCCCGGAGCCAACGATGCCAACAATGCCAGCAATGCCGCCGCTCCGTCACCGACCGGCTCCGGTTCAACAGCCCAGAGCTCTCAGCTCAGTCCCAGCCCGGATCCCGGTTCCGTTAACGGCGCTCCGATCCCAGCACGGATCCCGGTTCCGTTAACGGCGCTCCGGTCACAGTCCGGTTCCGATCCCGTTAACGGCGCTCCGATCACAGCGCGGATCCCGGTTCCGATCCCGGTTCCGATGTTCCAACCCCTCTCCCGGTCCGGATCCCGCTCCCGGTCTCACTCCCAGCGCTCCGGTCCCGGTTCGGATCTCGGTCCGATCCCACTCTCTCGGTGCTTCGATCCCGGCCCGGCTCCCAGTAGCGTCGCTCCGACCCGGTCCCGGTCCTATGAGCCCGGTCCGGATCCGGATCCCACTTCCAACACTTCGATCCCAGTCCCGGAGCTCCGATCCCGGTCCGATCCAAACAGCGGAGCTCCAACCCCGCTCCCGATCCTCCAACTCCGGTCCCGGTTCCCGACGCTCCGGTCCCGGTTCCGGACGCTCCGGTTCCGCTCCGGTTCCGCTCCGGTTCCCGGTCCCGCACTCGCTCCACTCGCCCCCCCCCCCCAATTCGGGGCCGTTTTAAGGTCGCGGCGCCGCCCGTCCCCCCCCCCCCGGGGCCGCCCCCAATGACTCCATGGGGTGGGACGGGGATGGGGGGGGGGCGGGGTCCCAAAATGGGAATGGGATCCGGAGGGGGAGGAAAGAACCGGCCCGAAAAGGAGCCGAGCGGACAAAGGGCCGCCCCGAAACGGGGGGGAACGACACAGGGTGGGGACACAAAGTGGGACCCCAAAGAGGGACCCCAAAGTGGGACCCAAAAGTGGGACCCCAAAGAGGGACCTCAACATAGGACCCTAATAGTGGGGACCTCTAAAGTGGGACCCCAAGAGTGGGACCCCAAAAAGAGGGACCCCAAAAGTGGGACCCCAAAAGTGGGACCCCAAAGTGGGACCACAAAGTGGGACCCCAAAGAGAGGGACCCCAAGAGTGGGACCTAAAAGTGGGACCTCTAAAGTGGGACCCCAAGAGTGGGACCCCAAAGTGGGACCCCAAAGAGAGGGACCCCAAAGTGGGACCCCAAAAAGAGGAACCCCAAGAATGGGACCCCAAAGAGTGGAACCTCTAAAGTGGGACCCCAGAGAGGGACCCCAAGAGTGGGACCCCCAAAGTGGGACCCCAAAGAGGGACCTCAACATAGTACCCTAATAGTGGGGACCTCTAAAGTGGGACCCCAAAAGAGTGGGACCCCAAGAGTGGGACCTAAAAGTGGGACCTCTAAAGTGGGACCCCAAGAGTGGGACCCCAAAAACAGGGATTCCCAAAGTAAGACCCCAAAGAGAAGGACCCCAAAGAGTGAGACCCCAAGAATGGGACCCCCAAAGTGGAACCCCAAACAGTGGGACCCCAAAGAGAGGGACCTCTAAAATGGGACCCCAAAGTGGGACCCCAAGAGTGGGACCCCAAAAAGAGGAACCCCAAGAATGGGACCCCAAAGAGTGGAACCTCTAAAGTGGGACCCCAGAGAGGGACCCCAAGAATGGGACCCCCAAAGTGGGACCCCAAACAGTGGGACCCCAAAGAGAGGGACCCCAAAGAGAGGGACCCAAAGGGTGGGACCCCAAAAAGAGGGACCCCAGAAGTGGGACCCCAAAGAGTGGAACCCCAAAAGAGGGACCCCAAAGAGAGGGACCCAAAGAGTGGGACCCAAAAGCGGGACCCCAAAGGTGGGACCCCAAAGTGGGACCCCCAAAGTTGGACCCCAAAAGAGGGACCCCAAAAAAGAGGGACCCAAAGAGTGGAACCCCAATAGTGGGACCCCAAAAGAGAGACCACAAAGAGAGGGACCCAAAAGTGGGACCCCAAAATGGAACCCCAAAAGAGAGACCTCAAAGAGTGGTACCTCAAAAGAGAGGGACCCCAAAAGTGGGACCCCAAAGTGGGACCCCAAAAGTGAGACCCCATAACAATGGGACCCCAAAGAGTGGGACCCCAAAGAGAGGGACCCCCAAAGTGGGACCCCAAAAAAGGGACCTCAAAGATTGGGACCCCAATAGTGGGACCCCAAAAGAAGGACCCCAAAGAGAAGGACCCAAAGGGTGGGACCCCAAAAGTGGGACCCTAAAAGAGAGACCTCAAAGAGTGGGACCCCCAAAGTGGGACACCAAGAGTGGGACCCCAAAAGAGGGACCCCGAAAGTGGGACCCCAATAGTGGGACCCCAATAGTGGGACCCCAAAGAGTGGAACCCCAAAAGAGGGACCCCAAAGAGAGGGACCCAAAGAGTGGGACCCAAAAGTGGGACCCCAAAGGTGGGACCCCCAAAGTGGGACCCCAAAAGAGGGACCCCAAAAAAGAGGGACCCAAAGAGTGGAACCCCAATAGTGGGACCCCAAAAGAGAGACCCCAAAAGAGAGACCACAAAGAGTGGTACCTCAAAAGAGAGGGACCCCAAAAGTGGGACCTCAAAGTGGGACCCCAAAGAGTGGGACCCCAAAGAGAGGGACCCCCAAAGTGGGACACCTAAAAAGGGACCTCAAAGATTGGGACCCCTAAGAGGGACCCTAAAGAGAGGAACCCAAAGAGTGGGACCCCAGAAGTGGGACCCCAAGAGTGGGACCCCAAAGAGAGGGACCCCAAAGTGGGACCCCAAAAGAGAGGGACCTCTAAAATGGGACCCCAAAACTGTGACCCTAAAATTACAGTACCCCAAATCTTCATCACCACAAAGACATGGGACCCCATAACAATGGAACCCCAAAAGAATGGGACCCCAAAAGTGAGACCCCATAACAATGGGACCCCAAAAGTGGGACCCCATAACAATGGAACCCCAAAAGAATGGGACCCCAAAAGTGGGACCCCATAACAAACGATGGGACCCCAAAAGAATGGGACCCCAAAAGTGAGACCCCATAACAATCAATGGGACCCCAAAAGAATGGGACCCCAAAAGTGAGACCCCATAACAATCAATGGGACCCCAAAAGAATGGGACCCCAAAAGTGTGACTCCATAACAAACAATGGGACCCCAAAAGAATGGGACCCCAAAAGTGGGACCCCATAACAAACAATGGTACCCCAAAAGAATAGGACCCTAAAAGTGTGACCCCATAACAATCAATGGGACCCCAAAAGTGGGACCCCATAACAATGGGACCTCAAAACTGTGACCCCATAACAAACAATGGGACCCCAAAAGTGGGACCCCAAAAGAATGGGACCCCATAACAATGGGACCCCAAAAGCGTGACCCCATAACAATGGGACCCCGAAACTATGACCCCATAACAAACAATGGGACCCCAAAAGAATGGGACCCCAAAAGTGTGACCCCATAACAATCAATGGGACCCCAAAAGAATGGGACCCTAAAACCATGACCCTAGAACAAACGATGGGACCCCAAAGGAGTGGGACCCCAAAAGCAGGACCCCATAACAAACAATGGGACCCCAAAAGAGTGGGATCCCATAACAAACAATGGGACGCCAAAAGTAGGACCCCATAACAAACAATGGGACCCCAAAAGAATAGGACCCTAAAAGTGTGACCCCATAACAATCAATGGGACCCCAATAGAAGCGGCCCCGCCCACCCCATAGAGCAGCTCGGTGCCCCCGAACCCCCCCAGCGCCCCCCCCCACTGTCCCCCCCCATTGTCCGCCATGGGGAGGGGCGGGGGGCTCGTCCGGGGGAGGGGACACGAGTGACCGTGGGGGGGGGCGTCAGTGTAAGGGACGGGGGGGGCACGGGGGGGGACATGGGGGGCACAGGGGACAATGGGGGGGTATAGGGGACATGGGGGGGGGGCAATAGGGGGACATGGGGGGGTACAAGGGGATATGAGGGGAAAAGGGGGGACATAAAGGATGATGGGGGGATATGGGGGGGGACACGGGGACACATGGGGGGGACATTAGGAACATGGGGGGGACAAGGGGTAATGGGAGGATAATAGGGATGTGGGGGGGCACATGGGGGGCCAATGGGGGGACATAGAGGGGACAAGGGGTAATGGGGGGACAATGGGGGACGTGGGGGGTCAATGGGGGGACAACGGGGGACACAAAGGACAATGGGGGACAATGGGGGGACATGGGGGGGACATGGGGGGACGTAAGAGATGTGGGGGGCCATGGGGGGACAATGGGAGGATCTGGGTGGGACATGGGGGGTCAATAGGGATGTGGGGGGACAATGGAGGGGGGACAATAGGGGGACATGAGGGACATAAGAGACAATGGGGGGACATGGGGGGAACATAAGAGACTTGGGGGGGAGATATGGGGGGGCACAAGGGACAATGGGGGGGCATAGAGGATGTGGGGGGGCCATGGGGGGACAATGGGAGGATATGGGTGGGACATGGGAGGTCAATAGGGATGTGGGGGGGCAATAGGGGGACATGAGGGACATAAGGGACAATGGGGGGACATGGGGGGGACATAAGAGACTTGGGGGGGGGATATGGGGGGACACAAGGGACAATGGGGGGGCATAGAGGATGTGGGGGGGACATGGGGGGACATGGGGGGGCGATAGGGGAACATGGGGGGGCACAAGGGACAATGGGGGGACAATGGGGGGGGACAAGGGACAATGGGGGGACATAAGGGACATTGGGGGGCACATGGGGGGCATGGGGGATATTAGGGATGGGGAGGGGACATAAGGGACAATGGGGGGACATGGGGGGACACAATGGGAACGGGGGGGGGGGAACCCAGGGAACACTGAGGGGACATGGGGGACATGGGGTGGGGGGCAGAGGTGACATGGGGGGACAATGGGGAACAATGGGGGACATTGGGAATCAGAGGGGGGGAGGACGACATGGGGGGGACCGTGAGGGACATGGGGGGGTGTAATAAGGGACATTAATGGTTGGTGACATCAGTGACACGAGGTGGGGGGGTTATAGGGGGTGTCCCCCCCCCCGCGGTGTCGCAGCCCTTTGTGTCCCCCCCCACCAACCATGGAAGCTTCCAGCGACAAGGGGGGGGGGGGGGGGGGGCTAAAAATACCCCATAGAGTCACCGAGTGTCACTGAGAGTGTGTGTCACCAACAGGAATAGAACGGGGGGATGGGATCTGCGGGGTCTGATATGGGGATATGGGGTGAGATATGGGGATATGGGACCTATGGGGTGTGATATGGGGTCTATGGGGTGTGATATGGGGATATGGGACCAGATATGGGGATATGGGGTGAGATATGGGGATATGGGATCTATGGGGTGTGATATGGGGTCTATGGGGTGTGATATGGGGATATGGGGTGTGATATGGGGATGTGGAGTGTGATATGGGGTCTATGGGGTGTGATTTGGGATCTATGGGGTGTGATATTGGGATATGGGGTGTGATATGGGGTCTATGGGGTGTGATATGGGATCTATGGGGTGTGATATGGGATCTATGGGGTGAGATATGGGGATCTACGGGGTGTGATATGGAGATATGGGGCGTGATATGGGGTCTATGGGGTGAGATATGGGGATCTACGGGGTGTGATATGGAGATATGGGGCGTGATATGGGGTCTATGGGGTGTGATATGGGGATCTATGGGGTGTGATATGGGGTGTGATATGGGGACATGGGGTGTGATATGGGGATATGGGGTGTGATATGGGATCTATGGGGTGTGATATGGGGATATGGGGTGTGATATGGGATCTATGGGGTGTGATATGGGATCTATGGGGTGTGATATGGGGATATGGGGTGTGATATGGGGATCTATGGGGCGTTAGTGGGGATATGGGGATCTATGGGGTGTGAGTGCTGATATGGGATCTATGGGGTGTGATATGGGGATATGGGATCTATGGGGTGTGAGTGGTGATATGGGATCTATGGGGTGTGAGTGCTGATATGGGATCTATGGGGTGTGATATGGGGATATGGGATCTATGGGGTGTGAGTGGTGATATGGGGATCTATGGGGTGTGAGTGCTGATATGGGATCTATGGGGTGTGAGTGGTGATATGGGATCTATGGGGTGTGAGCAGCACTTATGGGGTACAGAGAGATGGGGACACACATGGGGATGTTGGGACACCCATGGGGACATGGGTGACGTTCAGAGGGACATTGGGACACCCATGGAGACACTCATGGGGACACTGGGACACCCATAGGGATGTGGGGACATGGGTGGCATTAATGGGGACAGGGACATGGGGACACTATGGGGACATTGGGACACCCATAGGGATGTGGGGACATGGGTGGCATCAATGGGGACTTGGGTGGCATCAGTGGGGACATTGGGACACCTGTAGGGACATGGATGGCACTCATGGGGACACGGGGACATGGGGACACCATGGGGTCATGGGGACACTATGGGGACATGGGAACTACCATGGGGACAGGGACATGGGGACACCATGGGGACATGGGGACACCATGGGGACAGGGACATGGGGACCCTATGGGGACATGGGTACGCCATGGGGATAGGGACATGGGGACACTATGGGGACAGGGACATGGGGACCCTATGGGGACATGGGTACGCCATGGGGATAGGGACATGGGGACACTATGGGGACACTATGGGGACACTATGGGGACATGGGAACTACAATGGGGACAGGGACATGGGGACATGGGGACACTATGGGGACACTATGGGGACATGGGAACTACCATGGGGACAGGGACATGGGGACGCCATGGGGACATGGGGACACTATGGGGATAGGGACATGGGGACGCCATGGGGACATGGGAACTACCATGGGGACATGGGAACTACCATGGGGACAGGGACATGGGGACACCATGGGGACATGGGAACTACCATGGGGACATGGGGACACCATGGGGACATGGGGACACTATGGGGACATGGGAACTACCATGGGGATAGGGACATGGGGACACCATGGGGACATGGGAACTACCATGGGGACATGGGGACACCATGGGGACATGGGGACACTATGGGGACATGGGGACACTATGGGGATAGGGACATGGGGACGCCATGGGGTCATGGGGACACTATGGGGACATGGGAACTACAATGGGGACAGGGACATGGGGACACTATGGGGACACTATGGGGACATGGGAACTACAATGGGGACAGGGACATGGGGACGCCATGGGGACATGGGGACACTATGGGGACATGGGAACTACCATGGGGAAAGGGACATGGGGACACTATGGGGACATGGGAACTACCATGGGGAAAGGGACATGGGGACACTATGGGGACACTATGGGGACATGGGGACGCCATGGGGACACTATGGGGACACTATGGGGACATGGGGACGCCATGGGGACACTATGGGGACACTATGGGGACATGGGGACGCCATGGGGACACTATGGGGACACTATGGGGACATGGGAACTACCATGGGGACAGGGACATGGGGACACCGATGGGTGACAGCCCCACATGGCGCCCATGGGGACAGGGTTGGGACTGACACCAGTGCAGAAAGTGATGGTGTATTGTATATTGTCTGCAGGGGGACATGGAGGAGGCACGATGGTGACACAATGGTGACACGATGGTGACACAATGGTGACACAATGGTGACAGGATGGTGACACGATGGTGACATGATGGTGACACAATGGTGACACGATGGTGACAGGATGGCATCACGATGGTGACATGATGGTGACTTGATGGTGACAGGATGGCGACACGATGGTGACTTGATGGTGACACAATGGTGACACAATGGTGACTCGATGGTGTCATGATGGTGACTTGATGGTGACACGATGGTGACTCGATGGTGTCACGATGGTGACACAATGGTGACTCGATGCTGACATGGAGGTTGCTCGATGGTGACCCGATGGTGACTGGATGGCGTCACGATGGTGACACGATGGTGACACGACGGTGACTCGATGGCGACACGATGGTGACACGATGGTGCCATCAGCTCAGCTGCAGGTGTGGGTACAGCACCACGGCGGCCGCGGTGGTGAGGAGCAGCAGGGACACGAAGACACCGGCCTGGGGACGACACGGCGTCACCCCACGGGGCTGGTGTCACCCCATAGTGTCACTGTCACCCCATAGTGTCACTGTCACCCCATAGTGACACTGTCACCCCATAGTGGCACTGTCACCCCATAGTGTCACTGTCACCCCATAGTGGCACTATCACCCCCATGGTGTCACTGTCACCCCACGGTGCTGGTGTCACCCCCATAGTGTCACTGTCACCCCATAGTGTCACTGTCACCCCATAGTGGCACTATCACCCCCATAGTGTCACTGTCACCCCATAGTGGCACTGTCACCCCACGGTGCTGGTGTCACCCCCATGTTGGCACTGTCACCCCATAGTGGCACTGTCACCCCACGGTGTCACTGTCACCCCATAGTGTCACTGTCACCCCATAGTGTCACTGTCACCCCATAGTGACACTGTCACCCCCATAGTGTTACTGTCACCCCATAGTGTCACTGTCACCCCCCATGGTGGCACTGTCACCCCCCATGGTGGCACTGTCACCCCCATGGTGTTTCTGTCACCCCATAGTGACACTGTCACCCCATGGTGTCACTGTCACCCCCATAGTGTCACTGTCACCCCCATAGTGTCACTGTCACCCCACGGTGTCACTGTCACCCCACGGTGTCACTGTCACCCCCATAGTGGCACTGTCACCCCATGGTGTCACTGTCACCCCCATGGTGTCACTGTCACCCCATAGTGGCACTGTCACCCCATGGTGTCACTGTCACCCCATGGTGTCTCTGTCACCCCATAGTGTCACTGTCACCCCCATAGTGACACTGTCACCCCCATAGGGTCACTGTCACCCCATGGTGGCACTGTCACCCCATAGTGTCACTGTCACCCCCCATAGTGACACTGTCACCCCCATAGGGTCACTGTCACCCCCATGATGGCACTGTCACCCCATAGTGTCTCTGTCACCCCATGGTGTCACTGTCACCCCATAGTGTCACTGTCACCCCCATAGTGTCACTGTCACCCCATGGTGTCACTGTCACCCCCATAGTGTCACTGTCACCCCATGGTGTCACTGTCACCCCATAGTGTCACTGTAACCCCCATAGTGGCACTGTCACCCCCATAGTGGCACTGTCACCCCACGGTGCTGGTGTCACCCCCATAGTGTCACTGTCACCCCCATGGTGTCACTGTCACACCCATGGTGCCACTATCACCCCCATAGTGTCACTATCACCCCCATGGTGTCACTGTCACCCCATGGTGTCTCTGTCACCCCCATAGTGTCTCTGTCACCCCACGGTGTCTCTGTCACCCCATGGTGTCACTGTCACCCCCATAGTGGCACTGTCACCCGATAGTGTCACTATCACCCCCATGGTGTCTCTGTCACCCCATGGTGTCTCTGTCACCCCATAGTGGCACTGTCACCCCATGGTGTCTCTGTCACCCCATGGTGTCTCTGTCACCCCACGGTGTCTCTGTCACCCCACGGTGTCTCTGTCACCCCATGGTGTCCCCCCGTGTCCCCTCGTACCTCCTCCTCTGTCCCGTCGCTGCTCGGTGGCTGCAGGAAGGTGACGTTGTGGTCTGGGCTGTGCGAGGTCCCAGCTACCTGGGACAGGTGCAGGTGATGGTGACGCTGCTCCTCAGACAGCTCCTGTGTCACCAGCACCGTCACCTCCCCCCGTGACACCCACCCCACAGTGTCACTGTCCCACGGTGTCACCTCCCCACGGTGACACCCACCCCCACAGTGTCACCATCCCACGGTGTCACCTCCCCATGGTGACACCCACCCCCACGGTGTCCCTGTCCCACGTTGTCACCTCCCCACCATGTCCCCCACCCCACGCTGTCACCTCCCCCCATTGTCACCCATCCCGTGCTGTCATTGCCCCATGGTGTCACCTCCTCCATTATCAGCCCCCCACCATGTCTCTGTCCCATGGTGTCACCTCCCCCCGTGACACCCACCCCACAGTGTCACCATCCCAGGGTCATCTCCCCCCACTGTCACCTCCCCACCATGTCCCCCACCCCACAGTGTCACCTCCTCCCATTGTCACCCACCCCACAGTGTCATTGTCCCGTGGTGTCACCTCCCCCTGGTGTCACCTTCCCATTGTGTCACTGTCCCATGGTGTCACGTCCCCACCATGTCACCATCCCACAGTGTCACCTCCTCCTATTGTTCCCTCCCCACAGTGTCACTGTCCCATGGTGTCACCTTCCCACCATGTCACCATCCCGCAGTGTCACCTCCTCCCATTATCGGCCCCCACCATGTCACTGTCCCACCGTGCCACCTCCCCACATGACACCCACCCCATCATGTCACTGTCCCATGGTGTCACCTCCCCACTCTGTCACTGTCCCACGGTGTCACCTCCCCACATGTCCCCCACCCCACACTGTCACCCCCTCCCATTGTCACCCACCCCATCATGTCACCGTCCCACAGCGTCACCTCCCTCTGGTGTCACCTCCCCACAGTGTCACTGTCTCACAGTGTCACCTGCACACAGTGTCACCTCCTCCCCTTGTCACCCACCCCCTGCTGTCACTGTCCTATGGTGTCACCTCCCCACCATGACACCACCCTACAGTGCCACCGTCCCACTGTCACCTCCCCACCATGTCACTGTCCCACGGTGTCACGTCCCCACCATGACACCCACCCCACAGTGTCACCTCCCCCCATTGTCACCCACCCCACAGCGTCACCTCCCCCCATTGTCACCCACCCCACAGCGTCACCTCCTCCCGTTGTCACCCACCCCACAGCGTCACCTCCCCCCATTGTCACCCACCCCACAGTGTCACCTCCTCCCATTGTCACCCACCCCACAGCGTCACCTCCTCCCATTGTCACCCACCCCACAGTGTCACCTCCTCCCATTGTCACCCACCCCACAGTGTCACCTCCCCCCATTGTCACCCACCCCACAGCGTCACCTCCTCCCATTGTCACCCACCCCACAGTGTCACCTCCTCCCATTGTCACCCACCCCACAGCGTCACCTCCTCCCATTGTCACCCACCCCACAGCGTCACCTCCTCCCATTGTCACCCACCCCCTGCTGTCCTTGTCCCCCAGTGTCTCCTCCCTCTGGTGTCACCTTCCCTGTGTCACTGTCCCATGGTGTCACTCCCCATCATGTCACCCATCCCACAGTGTCACCCCCCACAGCGTCACCTCCTCCCATTGTCACCATCCCACGCTGTCACTGCCCCATGGTGTCACCTCCCCATCGTGTCACCCCCCCACAGCATCGTCTCCTCCCATTATCAGCCCCCCACCATGTCACTGTCCCACAGTGTCACCTCCCCACCATGTCCCCCACCCCACAGTGTCACCTCCTCCCATTGTCACCCCCCCACATGTCACCCATCCCACGCTGTCACTGTCCCATGGTGGCACCTCCCCCCCCTGCCCCCCCTAAGGCCACCATCATCCCACTATCCCATTGCCACAGTGTCACCCCATAGCCACCATCTTGTCACCCCATAGTCCATCTGTCCCCATTGTCCCCACTGTCCCCAATGTCTCCAGTGTCCCTATTGTCCCCACTGTCCCCACTGTCCCCACTGTCCCTATTGTTCCCAATGTCTCCAATGTCCCTATTGTCCCCATTGTCCCCAATGTCTCCAATGTCCCTATTGTCCCCATTGTCCCCACTGTCCCCATTGTCCCTATTGTTCCCAATGTCTCCAATGTCCCTATTGTCCCCATTGTCTCCGCTAACCTAATGTCCCCAGTGTCCTCATTGTCTCCACTGACCCCATTGTCCTCATCGTCCCCACCATCCCCACCGTCCCCATTGTCTCCAGTGTCTCCACTGTCCCTATTGTCCCCATTGTCCCTATTGTCTCCAATGTCCCTATTGTCCCCATTGTCCCCACTGTCCACATTGTCCCCATTGTCCCCAATGTCCCTATTGTCTCCATTGTCTCCACTGACCCGTGTCCCCATTGTTCCTACTGTCCCTATTGTCCCCACCATCCCCAATGTCTCCAGTGTCCCTATTGTCCCCATTGCCTCCACTGTCCCCAATGGCGCCACTGACATTTCAGTGTCACCCCTCTGTCCCCACTGTCCCCAATGTCTCCACTGTCCCCATTGTCCTCATTGTCCCCATTGTCCCTATTGTCTCCACTGTCCCCAATGTCTCCAGTGTCCCTACTGTCCCCATTGTCTCCATTGTCCCCTATTGTCCCCTATTGTCCCCATTGTCTCCATTGTCCCCACTGTCCCCATTGTCCCCACTGTCCCCATTGTCCCCAATGTCCTCATTGTTCCCACTGTCCCCAGTGTCCCCATTTTCCCCAGTGTCCCCAATGTCCCCATTGTCTCCATTGTCCCCATTGTCTCCAATGTCCCTATTGTCCCACTGTCTCTCTCCACTGTCCCTGTTGTCCCCACTGTCCCCAATGTCCCCATTGTCCCCTCTGTCCCCACTGTCCCTATTGTCCCCACTGTCCCCAATGTCTCCACTGTCCACATTGTCCCCATTGTCTCCATTGACCCCAATGGCCCCAATGGCCCCATTGTCTCCACTGACACCATTGTCCCCATTGTCTCCATTGACCCCAGTGGCCCCATTGTCTCCACTGTCCCTATTGTCCCCATTGTCCCCACCACCCCCACTGTCCCCCATGTCCCCCATGTCCCGTATGTCCCGTACCGTCCATCCGTTCTTTCTGCCCGTCGTCTCTCTGCTCTTTCCTGTTGGCGGCGGTTGCTTCCATTCTTTGGCCAGACAAGTGCTTCAGCACCTCGGACAGCTCCTGCCGCCACGTGGTCACATCCCGCTGCCACGTGGACAGCTCGTCCCTGATGGCGGCCATCGCATCCCTCATGGCGGACATCTCCTTTCTCATGGCGGCCATCTCCACCTCCCGGCCTTCAGTCTGACCCTCTGCCCGTCCTTCCTCCTCATCCTGCTCCTTCCTCCCCATGGCTGCCACCTCTTGGTGCCTCTCGGCCATCCCGTCCCTCAGCAAGTCCAGCTCGTTCCTCATTGCAGACACCTCGGCCCTCAGCGCGGCCATCTCCTTCCTGACTGCAGCCTCCTCCTCCTGCCGTCCTTCATCCTGTCCTTCCTCCTCATCCTCCTCCTTCCTCCTCATGGCGGCCTCCTCTTGGTGCCTTGTGGCCACCTCAGCCCTCAGTGCGGTCAGCTCATCCCTCAGCACGGCCAGCTCGTCCCACAACGCGGTCAGCTTATCCCTCATTGGGGCCGTCCCGTCCATCATCGAGGCCGTCCCATCCATCACTGGGGCCATCCCGTCCTTCAGTGGGGCCAGCTCATCCCTCAGCGCGGCCACCTCGTCCCTCAGTGCGACCAGCTCATCCCTCAGTGGGGCCACCTCGCCCCTCATTGGTGCCGTCTCGTCCCTCATCGGGGCCATCCCATTCCTCAACGCGACCAGCTCATCCCTCAATGAAGCCACCTCATCCCTCATCGGGGCCGTCCCGTACTTGAGCGCATCCACCTCGTCCTTCAGCGTGGCCACATCGACCCTCATTGGGTTCAGCTCATCCCTCATCGGGATCATCCCATCCCTCAGTGCAACCAGCTCGTCCTTCAGCACATCCAGCTCATCCGTCAGTGGGGCCTCCTCGTTCCTCATCGGGGCCATCCCATTCGTGAGCACGGCCAGCTTGTCCCTCAGCGCATCCACCTCGGCCCTCAGCATGGCCACCTCATTCCTCATTGGGGGCATCCCATCCATCATTGGTGCCGTCCCATCCATAACTGGGGCCGTCCCGTCCATCATCGGGGCCGTCCTGTCCCTGAGCACGGCCACCTCGTCCCTCAATGCAACCAGCTCATCCTTCAGCTTGTCCATCTCATCCCTCATCGGTTCTGTCCCATCCCTCATTGGTTCCGTCCTGTCCCTCATCGGTTCCATCCCATCCCTGAGTGCCGCCAGCTCCCCCTTCATCGCACCCAGCTCGTTCCTGATGGCGTCCATCTGTTCCCCCATGGCAGCCACCTTCTCCTTGGCCGCCCCCGCCTGTTCCCTGGCCTCAGCCGCCACGTCCCTCCAGTTGTCCTCCCTGTCCCTCCCCGCAGCCACCTTGGAGCCCATCGAGTCCACGCGCTCCCTCCACTCTGCCAGCTCGTCCTGCAGCTCCTCGGCTCTGGCCGTGGCTGTGGCCGCCTGAGCCCTGGCTGCGGCCAGATCGCGCTCCATCTGCCCCCATTGCGCCTCGTGGCCGGCGTGCAGAGCGCCCAGCTCCTCCTGCAGCGTCCCCAGCTCCGCCTGCAGCAGCGCCAGAGGGGCTGGGGGGACACGGAGGGGGGTCACCGGACCTATAGGGGAACTTGGGATGGGTGGGGTTAGGGGGCACTTAGGGGGTGTGGGGTTGTGGGGTGAGGGGGTACTTGGAGGGTGGGAAGGGAGGTAGGATGAGGGGGCACTCGAGGGGCAGGTGAGAGGTGTGGTGTGAGGGGCACTTGGGGGGCATGGATGTGAGGTGACAGGGCACTTGGGGGGTGGGGAGGGAGGTAGGGTGAAGGGGCACTTGGGGGCAGGGGAGAGGTGTGGAGTGAGGGGGAACTGGGGGATGTGGGGTGAGGGGCACTTGGGGACAGAAGAGGGGTATGGGGGGTGAGGGGGCACTTGGGGGGTGGGGAGGGATGTAGGGTGAGAGGGCACTTGGGGGGCAAGAGAAAGGTGTGGGGTGAGGGGGCACTTGGGGGTAGGGGAGAGGTGTGGGGATGGGGGGTGAAGGGGCACTTGGGAGGCATGGGTGGGAGGTAGGGTGAGGGGGCACTCGGGGGGCAGGGAAGAGGTGTGGGGTGAAGGGGCACTTGGGGGTGTGTATGTGAGGTGACAGGGCACTTGGGGGGTGGGGAGGGAGGTAGGGTGAGGGGGCACTTGGGGACAGGGGAGAGGTGTGGGGTGAGGGGGCACTTGAGGGGTGGGGAGGGCACATGGGGGGCAGGGCTTGTGGGGTGGCAGTGGGGATGGGGGGTGAGGGGGTCACTTGGAGGGCAGTGAGTGTGGGGTGAGGGGGCACTCAGGCAGGGGGTGGCTGTGGGGTCCCCCGCAGTGTATCCATTCCTATGGGATCCCTCCCCATGCTTTCCCCATTCCTATAGGTCCCCATCCCTATAACGTCCCCATTCCTATAGGTCCCCATCCCTATAACATCCCCATTCCTATAGGTCCCCATCCCTATAATGTCCCCATTCCTATAGGTCCCCATCCCTATAACATCCCCATCCCTATAACGTCCCCATTCCTATAGGTCCCCATCCCTATAACGTCCCCATCCCTATAATGTCCCCATTCCTATAGGTCCCCATCCCTATAACATCCCCATCCCTATAACATCCCCATTCCTATAGGTCCCCATCCCTATAACATCCCCATCCCCATAGGTCCCCATCCCTATAATGTCCCCATTCCTATGACGTCCCCATCCCTATAGGTCCCCATCCCCATCCCTATAACGTCCCCATCCCTATAGGTCCCCATCCCTATAACATCCCCATTCCTACAGGGCCTGCTCCCTGTGGAGTCCCATCCCTATAGGGTCTCCTTCCTATGGGATCCCATCTCTATTGCTGCCCTCATCCTTATAGGGTTTCCATCCCTATGGAGTCTCTGCCCCTATAGGTTCCCATCACTATGACTTCCCTATCCATATAGGGTTTCCATTCCTATGGGGTCTCTGCCCATATAGGTCTCCATCACTATGATTTTCCTATCTATATAGGGTCCCCATTCCTATGGGGTCTCTGACCTTTTAGGATCTCCATTCTTAATGAGATCCCCAACCTTATAAGATCTCCTTCCTGTAGGGTCCCCTCCCTGTAGGATCCCCATCCCTATAGGGTCCCCATCACCATCATGTCCCCATCCCTATAAGTTTCTGTCCCTATGTGGTCGTGTCCCTATAGGGTCCCCTCCCCATGCGGTCCCCATCCCTATAGGGTCTCAGTGTCTATAGGGCCACCTCTCCATGGGGCCTCCATCCTTGCAGGGCCTCAGTCTCTATAGTGTCCCCTCCCCATGGGATCCCATCCCTATGGAGTCTGTCTCTACAGGGTCACTGTCCCTATGGGTTCCCCTCTCTATGGGATCCCACCCCTATAAGCTCTCAGTCTCTATAGGGTCTCCTCCTATGGGGTTTCTGTCCCTATAGGGTCCCCTCCTCATGTGGTCCACTTCCTTGTAGGGCCTCAGTCTCTATAGGGTCCCCTCCCCGTGGGATCCCATCCCTATGGAGTCTCTGTCTCTCCTACAGGGTCTCAGTCCCTATGGGGTCCCCTCTCTATGGGATCCCATCCCTTTAATCTCTATAGGGGCTCCTCTATGGCGTCTCTGTCCCTACAGGGTCCCATCCCCATGGGGCCCCCATCCCTGTAGGGCCTCAGTCCCTATAGTGTCCCCTCTCCATGGGATCCCCTCCCTATGGAGTCTCTGTCTCTACAGGGTCTCTGTCCCTATGGGGTCCCCTCTCTATGGGATCCCATCTCTATAAGCTTTCAGTCTCTATAGGGTCTCCTATGGGGTCTCTGTCCCTATAGGGTCCCCTCCCCATGGGGCCCCCATCCCTGTAGGGCCTCAGTCTCTATAGGGTCCCCTCCCCATGGGATCCAGATCCCTATGGAGTATGTCTCTACAGGGTCTAAATCCCTATGGGTTCCCCTCTCTATGGGATCCCTATAAGCTCTATAGGATCTCCTATGGGGTCTCTGTCCCTATAGGGTCCCCCCATTGCTGCTCACCCCTGTCCTCCATGTTGGCTGTGGTGGCTCCGCTGTCCCGGTAACCGGAACTGGGAGACGGCAACGGAACCGCGGCACCAGCTGCACCAGGAGCACCAGTAACACCAGGCTTACCCACATCCCCATAGGATCCCATACAACACAAGGCTGACCCATAGGATCCCATACAGCACAAGGCATCCCCATAGGATCCCATACAACACAAGGCATCCCCATAGGATCCCATACAACACAAGGCATCCCCATAGGATCCCATACAGCACAAGGCATCCCCATAGGATCCCATACAATACAAGGCATCCCCATAGGATCCCATACAACACAAGGCTGACCCATAGGATCCCATACAACACAAGGCATCCCCATAGGATCCCATACAACACAAGGCTGACCCATAGGATCCCATACAACACAAGGCATCCCCATAGGATCCCATACAACACAAGGCATCCCCATAGGATCCCATTCAGCACAAGGCATCCCCATAGGATCCCATACAGCACAAGGCATCCCCATAGGATCCCATACAACACAAGGCATCCCCATAGGATCCCATACAACACAAGGCATCCCCATAGGATCCCATACAACACAAGGCATCCCCATAAGATCCCATACAGCACAAGGCATCCCCATAGGATCCCATACAACACAAGGCATCCCCATAGGATCCCATACAATACAAGGCATCCCCATAGGATCCCATACAACACAAGGCTGACCCATAGGATCCCATACAACACAAGGCATCCCCATAGGATCCCATACAACACAAGGCATCCCCATAGGATCCCATACAACACAAGGCATCCCCATAGGATCCCATACAGCACAAGGCATCCCCATAGGATCCCATACAACACAAGGCTGACCCATAGGATCCCATACAACACAAGGCATCCCCATAGGATCCCATACAGCACAAGGCATCCCCATAGGAGCCCATACAGCACAAGGCATCCCCATAGGATCCCATACCACACAAGGCATCCCCATAGGATCCCATACAGCACAAGGCATCTCCATAGGATCCCATACAGCACAAGGCATCCCCATAGGATCCCATTCAGCACAAGGCATCCCCATAGGATCCCATACAACACAAGGCATCCCCATAGGATCCCATACAACACAAAGCTGACCCATAGGATCCCATACAATACAAGGCATCCCCATAGGATCCCATACAACACAAAGCTGACCCATAGGATCCCATACAATACAAGGCATCCCCATAGGATCCCATACAACACAAGGCATCCCCATAGAATCCCATACAACACAAGGCATCCCCATAGGATCCCATACAGCACAAGGCATCCCCATAGGATCCCATACAGCACAAGGCATCCCCATAGGGTCCCATACAACACAAGGCATCCCCATAGGATCCCATACAACACAAGGCATCCCCATAGGGTCCCATATAACACAAGGCATCCCCATAGGGTCCCATACGACACAAGGCATCCCCATAGGATCCCATACAACACAAAGCTGACCCATAGGATCCCATACAATACAAGGCATCCCCATAGGATCCCATACAACACAAGGCATCCCCATAGGATCCCATACAACACAAGGCATCCCCATAGGATCCCATACAGCACAAGGCATCCCCATAGGATCCCATACAACACAAGGCATCCCCATAGGATCCCATACAGCACAAGGCATCCCCATAGGATCCCATACAACACAAGGCATCCCCATAGGATCCCATACGACACAAGGCATCCCCATAGGATCCCATATGACACAAGGCATCCCCATAAGATCCCATACAGCACAAGGCATACCCATAGGATCCCATACAGCACAAGGCATCCCCATAGGATCCCATTCAGCACAAGGCATCCCCATAGGATCCCATACAACACAAGGCAACCCATAGGATCCCATACAGCACAAGGCATCCCCATAGGATCCCATTCAGCACAAGGCATCCCCATAGGATCCCATACAGCACAAGGCATCCCCATAGGATCCCATACAACACAAGGCATCCCCATAGGGTCCCATACAACACAAGGCATCCCCATAGGATCCCATACGACACAAGGCATCCCCATAGGATCCCATACGACACAAGGCATCCCCATAGGATCCCATACAACACAAGGCATCCCCATAGGATCCCATACAACACAAGGCATCCCCATAGGATCCCATACAGCACAAGGCATCCCCATAGGATCCCATACAGCACAAGGCATCCCCATAGGATCCCATACAGCACAAGGCATCCCCATAGGATCCCATACAACACAAGGCATCCCCATAGGGTCCCATACGACACAAGGCATCCCCATAGGATCCCATACAATACAAGGCATCCCCATAGGATCCCATTCAGCACAAGGCATCCCCATAGGATCCCATACAACACAAGGCATCCCCATAGGATCCCATACAACACAAGGCATCCCCATAGGATCCCATTCAGCACAAGGCATCCCCATAGGATCCCATACAGCACAAGGCATCCCCATAGGATCCCATACAACACAAGGCTGACCCACATCCCCATAGGATCCCATACAACACAAGGCATCCCCATAGGATCCCATACAATACAAGGCATCCCCATAGGATCCCATTCAGCACAAGGCATCCCCATAGGATCCCATACAACACAAGGCATCCCCATAGGATCCCATACAACACAAGGCATCCCCATAGGATCCCATTCAGCACAAGGCATCCCCATAGGATCCCATACAGCACAAGGCATCCCCATAGGATCCCATACAACACAAGGCTGACCCACATCCCCATAGGATCCCATACAACACAAGGCCGACCCACATCCCCATAGGATCCCATACAACACAAGGCATCCCCATAGGGTCCCATACAGCACAAGGCATCCCCATAGGATCCCATACAACACAAGGCATCCCCATAGGATCCCATACGACACAAGGCATCCCCATAGGATCCCATACAACACAAGGCATCCCCATAGGATCCCATACAGCACAAGGCATCCCCATAGGATCCCATACAACACAAGGCATCCCCATAGGATCCCATACGACACAAGGCATCCCCATAGGATCCCATACAGCACAAGGCATCCCCATAGGATCCCATACAACACAAGGCATCCCCATAGGATCCCATACAACACAAGGCATCCCCATAGGATCCCATACAACACAAGGCATCCCCATAGGATCCCATACAACACAAGGCATCCCCATAGGATCCCATACGACACAAGGCATCCCCATAGGATCCCATACAACACAAGGCTGGACGCGCTCTTTGTAATGCAACCCAGGATGCCATTGGCCTTTAATGCACCCCAAATGCCATTGGTATTTAATCACCAGCACCAGGAACACTAATATAACCAGCACCAGTATCACCAGTATCACCAGTATCACCAGTATCACCAGTAACACCAGTAACACCAATAACACCAGTATCACCAGTATCATCAGTGACACCAGTGACACCAGTATCACCAGTAACACCAGTATCACCAGTATCACCAGTATCACCAGTAACACCAATAACACCAGTATAACCAGTAACACCAGTATCACCAGTATCACCAGTATCACCAGTAACACCAGTATCACCAGTATCACAAGTAACACCAGTATCACCAATAACACCAGTAACACCAGTATCACCAGTAACACCAGTAACACCAGTATCACCAGTATCACCAGTAACACCAGTAACACCAGTAACACCAGTATCACCAGTATAACCAGTATCACCAGTAATACCAGTATCACCAGTAACACCAGTATCACCAGTATCACCAGTATCACCAGTATCACCAGTAACACCAGTATAACCAGTATCACCAGTAACACCAGTATCACCAGTATCACCAGTAACACCAGTAACACCAGTATAACCAGTATCACCAGTATCACCAGTAACACCAGTATCACCAGTATCACCAGTAACACCAGTATCACCAGTATCACCAGTATCACCAGTAACACCAGTATCACCAGTATCACCAGTATCACCAGTAACACCAGTATCACCAGTATCACCAGTATCACCAGTATCACCAGTATCACCAGTATCACCAGTAACACCAGTATAACCAGTATCACCAGTATCACCAGTAACACCAGTATAACCAGTATCACCAGTATCACCAGTATCACCAGTATCACCAGTAACACCAGTATCACCAGTATCACCAGTATCACCAGTAACACCAGTATCACCAGTATCACCAGTAACACCAGTATCACCAGTATCACCAGTATCACCAGTATAACCAGTATCACCAGTATCACCAGTAACACCAGTATCACCAGTATCACCAGTATCACCAGTATAACCAGTAACACCAGTATCACCAGTAACACCAGTATCACCAGTATCACCAGTAACACCAGTATCACCAGTAACACCAGTAACACCAGTAACACCAGTATCACCTGTAACACCAATAACACCAGTATCACCAGTATAACCAGTAACACCAGTATCACCAGTAACACCAGTATCACCAGTGACACCAATAACACCAGTAACACCAGTAACACCACTTGGGTCTCTTGGGGTCCCATTTGGGGTCCCATGGGGTCACCTGGGGTTCCCACTTATGTGTCACGTGGGGTCCCAGTGACGTCACGTCCCCTTTGGGCTCAAATTTGGGGTTTTCCACAAAAAAAAAGAGCTGCGGCATTTTGGGCTCGTCCGGGATTTGAACCCGGGACCTCTCGCACCCTAAGCGAGAATCATACCCCTAGACCAACGAGCCGCCGTAGAGATGAATGGGGCTGAGGGAAATGGGGTTGTAATGGGGTGGCCCCAAATGGGACCCCAAAAAGGAGGGGACTCTGAAAGGGAACCCACATTGACCACAAATGGGACCCCAAACCCCCAAACTGCCCCATAACTGCCCCATAAACATAACATCTACCCCAAAACCACCCCATAACAGCCCCATATCAACCCCCAAATCACCCCATAACTGCTCCATATCTGGCCCATAACTGCCCCAAAACCGCCCCCTATCTGCCCCATAACTGCCCCATAACCGCCCCCTATCTGCCCCATAGCTGCCCCATAACCGCCCCCTATCTGCCCCATAACTGCCCCATAACCGCCCCCTATCTGCCCCATAACTACTCCACAACCACCCCAAGTGACCCCACAACCACCCCACAACAACCAGTTCCCCCTTAACCACCATAAGTGACCCCATAACCACCCCATAACCACCACAAACCCCACCCTAAACTGCCCAAACCACCCCATAACCACCCCATACCACTCCATAACCACCACAAATCCCACCATAACCACCCCATAACACCCAGACAGCCCATAACCACCCCAAACCCCACCCTATACTGCCCCAAACCACCCCATAACCACCCTATACTGCCCCAAAGCAACCCATAACCACCCCATAACCACCCTATACTGCCCCAAAGCAACCCATAACCACCCAAAACCCACCCTATACTGCCCCAAACCACCCCATAACCACCCTATACTGCCCCAAAGCAACCCATAACCACCCCAAACCCCACCCTAAACTGCCCCAAACCACCCCATAACCACCCAAAACCCACCCTATACTGCCCCAAACCACCCCATAACCACCCCATAACCACCCTATAATGCCCCAAAGCATCCCATAACCACCCCACAACCACCCTAAAATGCCCCAAACCACCCCATAACCACCCCAAACCCCACCTAAACTGCCCCAAACCACCCCATAACCACCCCACTCCACCTTAAACTGCCCCAAAGCACCCCATAACCACCCCATAACCACCCCATCCCACCCTATACTGCCCCAAACCACCCCATAACCACCCTAAAGTTCCCCAAACCACCCCATAACCACCCCATCCCACCTAAACTGCCCCATAACCACCCCACAGCTCTCCACAAGCACCACAAATCCCCCCATAGCCACCCCATAACCCCCAGACTGCCCCAAATCACCCCATAACCACCCAAAACCCACCCTATACTGCCCCAAAGCACCCCATAACCACCCCATAACCACCCTATACTGCCCCAAACCACCCCATAACCACCCCATCCCACCCTATACTGCCCCAAACCACCCCATAAACACCCCATAACCACCCTAAAATGCCCCAAACTACCCCATAACCACCCCATAACCACCCTAAACTGCCCCAAACCACCCCATAACCACCCCATAACCACCCTAAACTGCCCCAAAGCACCCCATAACCACCCCATAACCACCCTAAAATGCCCCAAACCACCCCATAACCACCCAAAACCCACCCTATACTGCCCCAAACCACCCCATAACCACCCCAACCCACCCTATACTGCCCCAAAGCATCCCATAACCACCCCACAACCACCCTAAACTGCCCCAAAGCACCCCATAACCACCCTAAAGTTCCCCAAACCACCCCATAACCACCCCTTCCAACTCTAAACTGCCCCATAACCACCCCATAACCACCCCTTCCAACTCTAAACTGCCCCATAACCACCCCTTAACCACCCCAAGTGACCTCATAACAACCACAAATCCCCCCATAACCACCCCAAACCCACATTATCACCCCACCCTACCCTAAACTGCCCTCAAACCGCCCCCAAACCCCCCCACAATCACCCCATAACCACCCCAAACCACCCCAAATCCCCCCATAAACTGCCCCAAACGACCTCACAATCACCCCATAACCACCCCAAATCCCCCCATACTCACCCCAAACCACCTCACAGTCACCCCATAACCACCCCAAATCCCCCATAACCACCCCAAACCACCCCACAATCACCCCATAACCACCCCAAATCCCCCATAACCACCCCAAACCACCCCAAATCCCCCCATAAACTGCCCCAAACCACCTCACAATCACCCCATAACCACCCCAAATCTCCCCATAACCACCCCAAACCACCTCACAGTCACCCCATAACCACCCCAAATCCCCCATAACCACCCCAAACCACCTCACAGTCACCCCATAACCACCCCATATCCCCCATAACCACCCCATAACCACCCCATAACCACCCTAAACTGCCCCAAAGCACCCCATTACCACCCCATAACCACCCTAAAATGCCCCAAACCACCCCATAACCATTCCATAACCACCCTAAACTGCCCCAAAGCACCCGATAACCACCCCACTCCACCTTAAACTGCCCCAAACTACCCCATAACCACCCCAAACCCCACCTAAACTGCCCCAAACCACCCCATAACCACCTCACTCCACCTTAAACTGCCCCAAACTACCCCATAACCACCCCATCCCACCCTATACTGCCCCAAAGCATCCCATAACCACCCCATAACCACCCTAAACTGCCCCAAACCACCCCATAACCACCCCTTCCAACTCTAAACTGCCCCATAACCACCCCATGACCACCCCAAGTGACCTCATAACAACCACAAATCCCCCCATAACCACCCCAAACCACCCCAAATCCCCCCATAAACTGCCCCAAACCACCTCACAATCACCCCATAACCACCCCAAATCCCCCATAACCACCCCAAACCCCACCCTAAACTGCCCCAAAGCACCCCATAACCACCCCATAACCACCCCATCCCACCCTAAACTGCCCCAAACCACCCCATAACCACCCAAAACCCACATTATCACCCCACCCTACCCTAAACTGCCCTCAAACCGCCCCCAAACCCCCCCACAATCACCCCATAACCACCCCAAACCACCCCAAATCCCCCCATAAACTGCCCCAAACCACCTCACAGTCACCCCATAACCACCCCAAATCCCCCATAACCACCCCAAACCACCTCACAATCACCCCATAACCACCCCAAATCCCCCATAACCACCCCAAACCACCTCACAATCACCCCATAACCACCCCAAATCTCGCCATAACCACCCCAAACCACCTCACAGTCACCCCATAACCACCCCAAATCCCCCATAACCACCCCAAACCACCCCACAATCACCCCATAACCACCCCAAACCACCCCAAATCCCCCCATAAACTGCCCCAAACCACCTCACAATCACCCCATAACCATCCCAAATCCCCCATAGCCACCCCAAACCACCCCAAATCCCCCCATAACCACCCCAAACCACCTCATAATCACCCCATAACCACCCCAAACCCATCCTAAACTGACCCAAACCCCACATAACCACCCCTCAACCGCCCCATATCTGCCCCCAACCCCCCTCAACTCCCCCCCGCCCCCCCGCCCCACACCCCCCCACTGATCCCCTTAGCGGTGCTTAGTCCCAAATCCGGGGGCTTAGCGCCCCAAATCCCCCCGTTTACCCTGGATAAAACGCTCATCCCCGCTCATCCCCTAATCCTCTTGGCCCCATATATGAGACCCCACCGCACTCACAGCCCCCTACTGCCGCCCCGCTGTCCCCGATCACCCGATCACCACCCACTGCCCCCAACCGCCGCCCCACTGCCGCCCCCATTGCCACCCCATTGCCCCCCATTGCCACCCTATTGCCCCCATCGCCTCACCCCATTTCCCCTATTGCCAGCCCATTGCCCCCATTGCCAGCCCATTGCCCCCCATCGCCACCCCATTGCTCCCATTGCCACCCCATCGCCCCCATTGCCACCCCATTGCCCTCCATCGCCTCACCCCATTGTCCCCCCCCCATCATTGCCACCCCATTGCCCCCCATTGCCACCCCCCATTGTCCCCACCCCCAATCGCCACCCCACTGTCCTCCCTGCCTGCTGCCCCATTGCCGCCCCATTCTCCCCAATACCACCCCCCAACTTTGCCCCCCATCACCACCCCATTGGCCCCAATAGCCACCCCAACCTCCACCCCCCCATTCCCCTATTGTCCCCAATAGTCCCCCCCATCTCCACCCCCCATCACCCCATTGTCCCCAATAGCTGCCCCCATCCCCATCACCCCCCCCACTGTCCCCAATAGCCACCCCCATTGCTGCCCTCCATCACCCCATTGCACCCAATAGCCACCCCACTTCTGCCCCCATCAACCCCCCTTTCTCCCCAATAGCCGCCCCCCCTCCCACCCCCCATCACCCTATTGCCCCCCAATAGCCGACCCTACCTCCACCCCACACCTCCACCCCATCACCCCCCATTCTCCCCAATAGCTGCCCCCCATCACCCCCCATCACCCTATTGCCCCCCAATAGCTGCCCCCACCTCCGTCCCTTCACCCCCATTCTCCCCAATAGCCGCCCCCCACCCCCCACCCCCATCGCCCTATTGCCCCCCAATAGCTGCCCCCACCTCCACCTCCCACCTCCACCCCATTCCCCCCCCGCACCCCCAGTAGCCTCCCCCATCACCCCACAGCCCCCAGTAGCTGCCCCCACCTCCACCTCCCACCTCCACCCCCCATCACCCCATTGCCCCCAATAGCTGCCCCCACCTCCACCCCCCACCTCTGCCCCCTTCAACCCCCATTCCCCCCCAGTATCCCCCCCCATCACCACCCCCCCCACCCCACACCCCCCACCATCCGCCCTCACCCCCTCGATCCCCACATCTCATCCCCCCGCCATGTCCTCGGACGACGACTTCTACCTGTTCACCAACGGGTCGGTGCCGGGCCCATGGGACGGCCCCCAGTACCACATTGCGCCGCCGTGGGCCTTCTACCTGCAGACGGCCTTCATGGGCTCCGTGTTCGCCGTGGGCACCCCACTGAACGCCGTGGTGCTGTGGGTCACCGTGCGCTACAAGCGGCTGCGCCAGCCCCTCAACTACATCCTGGTCAACATCTCGGCCAGCGGCTTCGTCTCCTGCGTGCTCAGCGTCTTTGTCGTCTTCGTGGCCAGCGCCCGCGGATACTTCGTCTTTGGGAAGAGGGTCTGTGAGCTGGAGGCCTTCGTCGGCACCACTGGGGGTACGAGGGGCTGTGGGGGCTGTGGGGGCTGTGGGGTTGGGTATGGGGTTGGTGGTTCCAGTTGGGCTGGTTGGGTGATGGTTGACCCCATAGGGTTGGATGGGTTGACCCCAAGGGTTTGGTGTAGGGTAGGGACCAAAACTCCTTTGTCTTCGGGAAGAGGGTCTGTGAGCTGGAGGCCTTCGTCGGCACCACTGGGGGTACGAGGGGCTGTAGGGGCTGTGGGGGCTGTGGGGTCTGTAGGGGCTGTAGGGCCTGAGGGGTTGGGTATGGGGTTGGTGGTTCCAGTTGGGCTGGTTGGATGGGTTGACCCCAAGGGGTTGGTGTAGGGCAGGGCCCACAAATCCTTTGTCTTAGGGAAGAGGGTCTGTGAGCTGGAGGTCTTCATCGGCACCACTGGGGGTATGAGGGGCTGTAGGGGCTGTGGGGTCTGTGGGGTTGGGTATGGGGTTGGTGGTTCCAGTTGGGCTGGTTGGGTGATGGTTGACCCCATAGGGTTGGATGGGTTGGCTATGGGGTTGATGGTTCCCATTGGGATGTTCCAGTTGGGCTGGATGGGTTGACCCCAAAGGGTTGGTGTAGGATAGGGACTAAAACTCCTTCATATTCGGGAAGAGGGTCTGTGAGCTGGAGGCCTTTGTCGGCACCACTGGGGGTAAGAGGGGAGGGGGCAGTAGGGGCTGTAGGGGCTGTGGGGTCTGTAGTGCCTGAGGGGTTGGGTATGGGGTTGGTGGTTCCAATTGGATTGATCAGTTGAGCTGGTTGGGTGGTGGTTGACCCCATAGGGTTGGATGGGTTGGGTATGGGGTTGATGGTTCCCATTGGGATGTTCCAGTTGGGCTGGTTGGGTGATGGTTGACCCCATAGGGTTGGATGGGTTGACCCCAAGGGGTTGGTGTAGGATAGGGACCAAAACTCCTTCATATTCGGGAAGAGGGTCTGTGAGCTGGAGGCCTTCGTCGGCACCACTGGGGGTAAGAGGGGAGGGGGCTGTAGGGGCTGTAGGGGCTGTGGGGTCTGTAGGGCCTGAGGGGTTGGGTATGGGGTTGGTGGTTCCCATTGGGTTGATCCAGTTGGGCTGGTTGGGTGATGGTTGACCCCATAGGGTTGGATGGGTTGACCCCAAGGGGTTGGTGTAGGGTAGGGACTAAAACTCCTTCGTCTTTGGGAAGAGGGTCTACAAGCTGGAGGCCTTCGTCGGCACCACTGGGGGTACGAGGGGCTGTAGGGGCTGTAGGGGCTGTGGGGTCTGTAGTGCCTGAGGGGTTGGGTATGGGGTTGGTGGTTCCAGTTGGATTGATCAGTTGAGCTGGTTGGGTGGTGGTTGACCCCATAGGGTTGGATGGGTTGGCTATGGGGTTGATGGTTCCCATTGGGATGTTCCAGTTGGGCTGGATGGGTTGACCCCAAGGGGTTGGTGTAGGGTAGGGACTAAAACTCCTTCGTCTTCGGGAAGAGGGTCTATGAGCTGGAGGCCTTTGTCGGCACCACTGGGGGTACGAGGGGAGGGGGCTGTAGGGGCTGTAGGGGCTGTAGGGGCTGTGGGGTCTGTAGGGCCTGAGGGGTTGGGTATGGGGTTGGTGGTTCCAATTGGGCTGGTTGGGTGATGGTTGACCCCATAGGGTTGGATGGGTTGACCCCAAGGGGTTGGTGTGGGCCAGGGCCCACAACTCCTTTGTCTTTGGGAAGAGGATCTGCAACTTGATGGCCCTTGTTGACACCACTGAGGATATGGGGGGCTGGGGTATGTAGGGTCTGTAGGGCCTGTAGGGCCTGTAGGGTCTGGGTGGGGCTGGTCATTCTCAGGGGCTACCTCCCATTGAGTTGTTCTTGTTGGGTTGGTTGGGTAGTGATCCCATAGAGTTGTTTAGGTGGTGATTGACTCCATAGGGTTGGTTGGTAGTGGTTGACCCCATGGGGTTGGTGTGGGGCAGGGCCCACAACTCTTTCATCTTCGGGAATATGGTCTGCAAGCTGGAGGCCTTCATCGGCACCACCGGGAGTACAGGGGGTTGGGGTCTGTAGGGTCTGTTGGGTCAGTAGGGTCTGTGTGGGATTGGTGTATCTCATAGAGTTGACCCCATAATGTTGGGTTGGGTGGTGGTTGACCCCATAGAGTCATCCCCTTAGTGTTGACCCCATAGGGTTTGGTTGCCTGGTGCTTGACTCCTTAGGGCTGTCCCCATAGCATTGATCCCATAGTTTTTGTTGGGCGGTGGTTGTCCCTGTAGAGTTGTCCCTATGGGTTTGGTTGAGTGGTGGTTGTCACCATAGGGTTGACCCCATAGAACCAACACCATAGGGATTGCTTGAGTGGTAGTTGGCCCCATAGGGTTGACCCCACAGAGTTTGTTAGGTCATGGTAGACCCCTTAGTGACCCATAGCACTGAGCCCATAGGTGTTGGTCAGGTGGTAGTTGACCTCATAGAGTTATTCCCATAGGGTTGACCCCATAGGGATGTGCTGGGTTGTGCCTGACCCCATAGAGTTGTCCCCATACCATTGACTACACAGGGACTGGTTGAGTGCTGGTTGAACCCATAGGGCTGTCCCTATAAGATTGACCCCATAGAGATGGATGGGTGATGGTTGACCCCATGGACTTGTCCCTGTAGGGCTGACCACCATTTTGCTGTCCCTATACAGTTCCTGCCTAATGGGCTGCCCCATAGGGCTGGTGATGTCTGTCTGTCCCTATAGGGTTGGAGATGGGCAGGCCAACCCTATAGGGCTTGCTGGGTGATGGCTGAACCTATGGGGCTGGCACCATGTGTCCCTATGGAGTGTGTGATGCATGTGGGTTCCTATAGGGCTACTGATATGTGGGGCCACTATAGGGCTGGTGCTGTCTGTGTGTCCCATAAGGTGCTGTCCATGTGTCCCATAGGGTGGAGCTGTCCCATAGGGTGGAGCTGCCCCATAGGGTGGAGCTGTCCCATAGGGTGGAGCTGCCCCATAGGGTGGAGCTGCCCCATAGGGTGGAGCTGTCCCATAGGGTGGAGCTGTCCCATAGGGTGGAGCTGCCCCATAGGGTGATGCTGTCCCATAGGGTGGAGCTGTCCCATAGGGTGGAGCTGCACCATAGGGTGATGCTGTCCCATAGGGTGGAGCTGTCCCATAGGGTGATGCTGTCCCATAGGGTGGTTCTGTCCCATAGGGTGATGCTGTCCCATAGGGTGATGCTGTCCCATAGGGTGGTTCTGTCCCATAGGGTGATGCTGTCCTATAGGGTGGAGCTGTCCCATAGGGTGATGCTGTCCCATAGGGTGGTCATGTCCCATAGGGTGGTGCTGTCCCATAGGGTGATGCTGTCCCATAGGGTGGAGCTGTCCCATGGGGAGCTGTCCATGATGGTGGTACTGACCCATGTGGAGCTGTCCATGATGGCGGTGCTGTCCCATGTGGAGCTGTCCATGATGGTGGTACTGACCCATGTGGAGCAGTCCATGATGGCGGTGCTGTCCCATAGGGTGGTCATGTCCCATAGGGTGGTGCTGTCCCATGTGGAGCTGTCCATGATGGTGGTACTGACCCATGTGGAGCTGTCCATGATGGTGGTGCTGTCCCATGTGGAGCTGTCCATGATGGTGGTACTGTCCCATGTGGAGCTGTCCATGATGGCGGTGCTGTCCCATGTGGAGCTGTCCATGATGGTGGTGCTGTCCCATGGGGAGCTGTCCATGATGGTGGTGCTGACCCATGTGGAGCTGTCCATGATGGCGGTGCTGTCCCATGGGGAGCTGTCCATGATGGTGGTGCTGTCCCATGGGGAGCTGTCCATGATGGTGGTGCTGTCCCATGGGGAGCTGTCCATGATGGTGGTGCTGACCCATGTGGAGCTGTCCATGATGGCGGTGCTGTCCCATGTGGAGCTGTCCATGATGGCGGTGCTGTCCCATGGGGAGCTGTCCATTAGGGTGGTGCTGTCCGTGTGTCCCACGCGCCCGGCGCTGTCCGTGTGTCCCTTAGGGCTGGTGACGGGCTGGTCTCTGGCCTTCCTGGCCTTCGAGCGCTACATCGTCATCTGCAAACCCTTCGGCAACTTCCGCTTCAGCTCCCGCCATGCCCTGCTCGTGGTGGTCGCCACGTGGTGCATCGGGGTCGGGGTCGGCCTGCCACCCTTCTTTGGATGGAGCCGGTGAGGGGGGGGGGGATTGGGGGGTTATGGGGGGACTATGGGGGGTTGTGGGGGGACTATGGGGGGTTATAGGAGGACTATGGGGAGTTATGGGGGGAATATGGGGGGTTATGGGGGGACTACGGGGGTTATGGGGGGATTGGGGGGGGGTTATGGGAGTAGTACGTGGGGTTATGGGGGGAGTATGGGGGGTTATGGGGGCACTATGGTGGGTTATGGGAGGGACTATGGGGGGAATATGGGGGGTTATGGGGTTATGGGGGGACTATAGGGGGTTATGGGGGAATTGGGGGGGGTTATGGGGAACTATGGGGAGTTATGGGGGGACTATGGGGGGTTATGGGGGGAATACGGGGGGTTATGGGGGGATTGGTGGGGGTTATGGGGGTACTACATGGGGATATGGGAAGAATATAGGGGGTTATGGGGGATTGGTGGGGGTTATGGGGGTACTACATGGGGTATGGGGGGAATATGGGGTTATGGGGGTAAGACGGGGAGTTATGGGAGGACTATTGGGGGTTATGGGGGGACTATGGGGGGTTGTGGGGGACTATGGGGGGTATAGGGGACTATGGGGGGTTATGGGGGTAAGACGGGGGGTTAGGGGGACTATGAGGGGTTACGGGGGGACTTTGGGGGGTTACAGGGGGACTATGGGGGGCTATGGGGGGACTATGGGGAGTTATGGGGGTACTATGTGGGTTATGGAGGGTTATGGGGGGTTATAGTTGGACTATGGGAGGTTATGGGGGTAAGCCGGGAGGTTATGGGAGGACTATGGGGGATTATAAGAGGACTATTGGGTGTTATGGGGATACTATGGGGGGGGTTATGGGGGTAAGATAAGGGTTATGGGGGGACTTATGTGGGGTTATGGGGGACTATGGGGGGTTGTGGGGGGGACTATGAGGGGTTATGGAGGTTTATGGGGGGACTATGGGGGTATGGGGGTACTATGGGGGTTATGGATATATATATGTGCAATAGGGGCACATGGGATGCCATAGGGACACATAAGGACACCATCGTGACACACAGGGATGCTATAGGGACACCTTGGGGGCACATAGGGATGCCATAAGGACACACAGGGATGCCATAGGGACACATAAGGATGCCATAGGGGCATATAGGGATGCCATAGGGACACATAGGGATGCCATAGGGGCACATAGGGATGCCATAGGGGCATATAGGGATGCCATAGGGACACATAGGGATGCCATAGGGCACATAGGGATGCCATAGGGACACATAGGGATGCCATAGGGGCATATAGGGATGCCATAGGGACACATAGGGATGCCATAGGGGCATATAGGGATGCCATAGGGACACATAGGGATGCCATAGGGGCACATAGGGATGCCATAGGGACACATAGGGACACCATAGGGGCACCATGGGGTGCTCTATAGGTGCTGCCCCCCACAGGTACATGCCTGAGGGGCTGCAGTGCTCGTGTGGCCCCGACTGGTACACGGTGGGCACCAAGTACCGCAGCGAGTATTACACCTGGTTCCTCTTCATCTTCTGCTTCATCGTCCCCCTCTCCCTCATCATCTTCTCCTACTCCCAACTGCTGAGCGCCCTGCGAGCCGTGAGTGGGGGGGATGGGGGGATGGGTGGGGAGAGGGAGGGCTGTGAGTGGGAGAGGAATGAGGGGGAGGGGAGAAGGAAAGGGATCCCATCCATCCATCTATCCCATCCATCCCACCCCATCCCCATCCCATAATATCCCATCCGTCCCATCTGTCCATCCCATCCCACCGATAATACCCCATCCCATCTTATCCATCCCATCCCATCCCATCTTATCCATCCCATCCCATCCCATCCCATCATATCCATCCCATCCCATCCCATCCCATCCCATCCCATCCATCCATCCATCCCACCCCATCCCATCCATCCCATCCCATCCCATCCATCCATCCATCCCATCCCATCCCATCCATCCCATCCCATCCCATTCCATCCCATCTTATCCATCCCATCCCATCCCATCCCATCCCATCCCATCCCATCCATCCCATCCCATCCCATCCCATCCCATCCATCCCATCCCATCCCATCCCATCCCATCCCATCCCATCCATCCCATCCCATCCCATCCCATCCCATCCCATCCATCCATCCATCCATCCCATTCCCATCCCTCCCATCTTATCCATCCCATCCCATCCATCCCATCCCTCCCAACTTATCCATCCCATCCCATCCCATCCCATCCCATCTATCCCATCCCATTGTGCCCATCCCATCCCATCCCAT